>NW_013626243.1:0-271 GCF_000695525.1 Brassica oleracea var. oleracea
ATGTGATGCATATAGAGAAGAATTTCTTTGAGAACATCATGAATATATTATTGAATGTCCCAGGGAAGACAAAAGACAAAATAAAATTGAGGTTGGACTTGCCGGATATTTGCTCAAGAAGCGAGTTACATATTAAAAGCAATGGACAATTTCCCGTTCTGATATTCAGATTATCTTCAGAAAAAAAGTCTGTGTTGTTCAACTGGGTGGCATCAGAAGTGAATTTCTCCGATGGGTATGTTTCGAATCTCTCTAGATGTGTTGAAAAGGG
>NW_013626243.1:362-581 GCF_000695525.1 Brassica oleracea var. oleracea
CATTTGCGGAGCTACTTCCAACAAACGTACATGAAGCACTTGCAGGTACGTAGTGTATTATATCACAATAATTTTATAACGGTCTAATTTGCAAAATAATATATGACTAACAATGTATTTAATTTTTTTTTGGAATATAAAAAGCATTGGAGCATTTTTCAGGGATCTAAGTATACGCACTCTTAAAGAAGAAGTTGTGGAACAGCTTCAGGAGAACAT
>NW_013626244.1:0-254 GCF_000695525.1 Brassica oleracea var. oleracea
TTTGATAACAATTTTTGCATCCTTCTTCATTTTTTGTTTAATTTTATGTTATTGAAAAAAATAAACAATCACATTAACCATATAATAAAAAAAATTAGATTTTTTCTTATATGTTATATTTTTAATTTTTTAAAATGACTTTAAATTACAAAAATGAGGAAACCTTATACGTTATTTTTTAAACGACTTTAAAGTACAAAAATGAGAACATCTTATATGTTATATTTTTCTTATATGTTATATTTTTTCTTATA
>NW_013626244.1:259-581 GCF_000695525.1 Brassica oleracea var. oleracea
ACTTTAAATTACAAAAATGTAAGTTTTCCTTAAATATACGACTAAAAACATTAAAATGACATGTATCAGTTCGATGGTTGATTTGAAAGCTTTCAAAACCATATGTAAGATAAAAGTCAAAATAATTCAACCGTGAAAACAATACTTTTCACTTTTTCAAGAATATGTTCGAGGGAAAAAATAAGGTTTTTATGTCATAATTTGTTTAATGTCCAGTAGAGAACATTATATTAACCTGAAATATAAGAAATGTGTATTATTTCCCTAAAAGAAATCTACGAAATTACCTAATATGATTTACATATATATGGCAATTAATGAT
>NW_013626245.1:0-581 GCF_000695525.1 Brassica oleracea var. oleracea
TCCTTCCAGGTTTTCAACGAACAGGCGGCAGTAGCCGGCATCCTTTTAGCCGTTCTTCAGTCTAGCTCTTCCCATCGCGATGTGGAAAGCCTGAAGGTGCGTTTTCATCGCGATGTGGAAGCCTGAAGGTGCGCTTTTGGATCGGCCGTACCATCGTACTTCGGTACTTTGATTTTTCCCGGATCGGACACCCTCATGTCCGAAATGCGATTGGCAAAAGGGGTCTTCCGAGCTCCTTCCAACAGTCGATCGATTTCGGGGGCAGCACCAGTAGCATGGTGGATTTGAGACTTTACGGCCCTTACTTCTACCGCAGTCTTGGTGATGTAGTCGCGAAGATCGCGGATATCCGATGTCTCGTCAGTAGATTTCCGAGCCTGTCGGCGTTTACTGCGAGTGAGCTCGGTTTGGCTTTCAGCCAGCCTCCGGTTCGTTCCAATAGGCGATTTCTTCCTCTTCCTTCATTGGTTTTTCGAACGGGGAGCCTTCCCGAGCAGATCGGCTTCTGGTCCTTCTCGGCTGTCTGTCGACGTGCTCGTCGATGTCGTTGGAAACATCGCTAGGATCCAGGTCAATGTGTT
>NW_013626246.1:0-581 GCF_000695525.1 Brassica oleracea var. oleracea
ATTCTGGAGCAAGTCATCACATGATTAGTGATAGAAGCTTAATGAGTAATGTAAAAAAGCTACTGGGGGTGTGATGATAGCTAATGGAGATAGGATTCCAATAGAGGGGGTTGGAAAGCTCAAGCTATTTGACAAAGACTTAGATGCCTTCTACATGCCACAGTTTGCTTCAAATCTGGTATTTGTGAGGAAAGCCACAATTGATCTTGGCTGTCAAGTAGTATTCAGGCCAGATGATGTTGAGTTCCAAGATTTGAAGACTGGAAGGGTCATTGGGAGAGGAGACAGCAAGAATAATCTATACCAGCTCCAATTGGCTAAGATCTCTAAACCCTTTGATTCTATGTGTTTGAGTAGTACTTATGAGAAGATTGATAGTATTAGTTGACATGCTAGATTGGAACATCCTCATGCTCGTGCTATTGAATTGATAATTCCTAATATGTCGTTTAATCACTTGGAGTGTGAAGCATGCATATTAGGAAAGCATTGTAGGACCGTTTTTCCAACATCAGGAACTACTTATGAGCATTACTTTGATCTAGTTCATTCAGATGTGTGGACGGCTCCTTGTTTGTCTA
>NW_013626247.1:0-355 GCF_000695525.1 Brassica oleracea var. oleracea
AAGCCTATAATCTTTAGTGTTATTTTAAAATTTCTAACCATATTCTATATTTGTATTATTGTATGTTAAACTCTTTTTCATGATAAATGATCATCGTTCAATTGTTTTTATAAATTAATTAATTAAAACTTCATATACTCTCTAAATTAGTGGATTAACTGTTATAAAATCGCTATTCTCTTGAAAAATAGAGACAACAAAAGCTTCATACCACATACCTCTTTGAAAATCATGATATGTTAGTTCAGGATGCAACTATGCATTAAAACAATATTGTCGTATTTTTTGAAATTTTCTCAAAATCCTTGTTTTAACCCCTACGAAAATATTGTGTTTTTGGTAAATACTTTATATA
>NW_013626247.1:413-581 GCF_000695525.1 Brassica oleracea var. oleracea
AATGTATGCTAAACTCTCTTTCATGGTAAATGAGCATCGTTCAATTGTTTTTATAAATTAATTTAGTAAAACTTCATATACTCCCTAAAGTAGTGGATTAACCTTTATAAAATCGCTATATTCTTGAAAAATAGAGACAACAAAGGCTCCATACATCTTTGGACATCA
>NW_013626248.1:0-580 GCF_000695525.1 Brassica oleracea var. oleracea
ATCTCTTATATGTTGCCTTTTGAAATTTCATCCACATCAACTACGTTAAAGAAGATATATTCGTTGTTATAAAGAAGATGATATACTATTGTCTATATTATAATGGCCAAAACTCTTTGATATAAATTGCCATTTTTAATATCAACCAGTAATAACATCGTCCTTAATTAGTAGCTAACAACATTATGACCTTTATTTTAACATCAACCAGTAATAGTCATCTCACGGATCATTTATTTTATTACAATCAAAATTATTTATTATTAATCGATTAAGGAAATTTTAGATATCTAAAATTATCTTACAATTATATCTAACTTTTTTACCGTTATTTTGTTTCACCGTAGCTTGCAGCCAAGTCTGTGAATCTCAAATCATGAGCTAGGTGGAGTTTTAACTTTAGTCCAAAGATCCAATGTTATCAACAATCAGTCCGTCCTATTACCGCCAAATTTCTGAATCAAGAAGAAAAGAGACTGAGTTGTGAATTATTACAGTCAATGGTGGAAAATTTCATCCTTTTTGGTTGGGTAAATAATCTAGGTGTCAATAAAGATTTACATTTGTATCTAGTAAATTT
>NW_013626249.1:0-580 GCF_000695525.1 Brassica oleracea var. oleracea
CGTGTGCATCTTCTTTTATCTAACCTAGCCGCAAAGCCTTGACGATCTCTAGATCTTATTATTTTCTGTATTGCGTGTGCTTCTTCTTCTTTGTGGCTTCTTCGACCGTTCATGGAGACGAGCCATGCCGTATCCACCGTCAATCACCTTTGTCCAAATCTGTTGCACCTCTTCACCACGGGAGACGTCACCGCCGATCCCCACCACCACCGCCTCCGATCAACACGGCCATCAACTGTGACTCGTCGGAGACGCCTCCCATGTCACCGGAGTCCGAGATCCACCGTTGCCAGGCAGTGTCGTGGAGGTTAAGTGGCTGCCTCCTTGTTTCTTGTGCCACAAGCTTCCTACTAATCTCGTTATCAACCGCTTTATCGTTTTGGTGGTAATCTCCAATTCATCTTTATTGGATGGTTAAGTGATCTTTTGTCTCTTTCCAGCCTTGCCATCTTAAAGCGTATAATTTGTTTCTTGCGCAGGAAGCAATTATGATCTTTCGTCTCTTTTATGTCTAAGATTTCTCAAGTATGTTTTGTTCCAGAGTATTTCATGATCCGCTTTGGCACATTGCTAAGGTGAG
>NW_013626250.1:0-580 GCF_000695525.1 Brassica oleracea var. oleracea
AGATGCTTGAGTCTAGCCATCCATGGAGTACTCATTTCATGTTTAATGTGGGAACTCGAAACCATTATTTCATCAATAAATTCATTTTTCTCGAGTAATTTCCGCGAAAATTCTTTTGCTTTTTCGAGCTCAGACTCTCCTGGAAATATGAGATCAGTTGCTCTGTAAACACTAAGCATCACTAAGAATAAATGTTCAATGTTTGTCTTTAGATGATCTTGGATTTCTTCGTCATTCAAGAACCAGCAAAAGCTATCTGTATACAATTTGTATGAAAATTAAATATTGATTATATAATATTTGTGTGTATATATAGACTTCAGAATTAGTTGTTTACCAGGTGAAACATTGTACCCGTTCATCCTTAACAATCGAAATTCAAGGGAGTCTTTGTGCAACTGATCTACTTTTGACCATATCGGCATTCTCTCAACATCCTTGCTTTCATACCTAAGGCTAAAAGAGAGGAATTCAGAGGCGGACCGAAACCATTTTTTAGTATGGGGCACAAGGTTTAATTTGTATATAAATTAGGGATATATAAATAAATTTTGATTAATTACTAAAGAAAAATAAAAAA
>NW_013626251.1:0-580 GCF_000695525.1 Brassica oleracea var. oleracea
GAATGTTTTCTACAATGTTTCAGATGATGAGTATCGGCGCTCAGGCCATGCCGTTCCACAAGAACCCGTACAAGTGGTGGCAGCAGAGGACAACGGAGAAGCCGCGCAAGGGCAAGGGCAAGAGTACCACGTCAACAATGGAGTGAATCCACAGGAACCCTATTGTGTTAGATTTGTTCCAACTGATGTCGAAGTCATGGAACAGTTCTTGGTTCCACGCCACCAACTTCTCCTGAACTTGTACCAGTCAGTGATTCTTCCTCTTGACTTCTTCAGCACTGGACCTCATTATCTCAACTTGGAAGGCATGGAGCTTAATGACTTTTATCCGAGAAGGGGCCTTTACTGGTTTCTTGTTGCGAGACCAGCTTCTGTGTTTGCTGTTGCTGGTTTCCGAACCCTGATAAACGGAATGGGGAGTTGGAAGCGCTCGGGGAAGCCCGCAAGACATCCTGAGTGGAGGCATAATGTTGGGCACGAAGCAGCTGTTCAAGTTCTTATACACGAACCCCACCACCTCCAAGCTCAACAAGCTCAAAACGGGCTGGTCCCTGTATGAATATGCGATTCCCGATCCTCC
>NW_013626252.1:0-580 GCF_000695525.1 Brassica oleracea var. oleracea
GCGAATAAACAATAGCGGTCATTTGATTTATATGTGCAAGCCAATTTATTACATAACTAGGATTATGTCTCATGCTATGCATGGGCATTACTATGCTTAAATACATTTTATTCTAAATTTGAAAATATTTGTGCTTCAAATTTTGAATTCAATAATATCAACTCTGAAAAGTAAATATAAACATTAAGGAATGCAAATAAAAAGTGAAGTTGGATATATTTATGTTTTAGCTTCCATAGGCCATTAAAAAAAAGTTAAACTTCATATTAAGATTTGACCCCAAAAAAAAACTTCATATTAAGATAGAACATATCCATAAAAATAATGTGAACTGTTTATTTAGATAATGAAAAACAAACGATCTTGCACAAAAAATCATAAAATATGCACTTTCTAAATTTTATTTTTATATTTCTATATATATGATCAATTTGTTTTTTTTTCAAAAAAAAACTTATGATCAACTTGTTTGCAAGAAACAAAACAAAGTTATTAAATTGATAGCCTTTTTTTTCAGAAAGTGATTAATTTCATAGCTTTGCGATCGATCCATTTTCAATTACATAATATTTATTTTATT
>NW_013626253.1:0-580 GCF_000695525.1 Brassica oleracea var. oleracea
TTTATGGTGTCTTTGTAGTATGCATATAATTCTATTATATATTTTGTTGATATCTTGATCCTTTAAAACATAGTATATATGTAATGTGTGTCACGGACTCTTTATATGAAATCTTAAATTAAAAACAATGTTTAAGCGTTAAGAAGAAGGTTTTCATAGTTTAGTCAAAATATGACACTTAAAACACTGGTGAATGATATTTTCGTCGAAGCCTATAATTGTTGAAGAACACAGTGGCTGCTTTTCCTGCGATGATAGTGATAAAGTCAGTACTTGAGAACATACCGGATCAGAGATAGCCAACCAAGTAAACCACTTCAATGCTAAGCTATAAATATAATGTATACAGGTCATGTGTTTAGCTTCTTAACTATTATGGAGCCGCCTTACTGTGTGAGCATTATATTTGTTGAATAAAATGCGAATGAAGGGAAATATCGAATATGAATGGACCATCGCATGTTTAGTATCTGCTGTCATTGTCAAATTGGACTCAGAATATGATTGTTGTTTACAATCATGATATAATATAGAGAATACTAACTTAGAATTAAAAAAAACAATATAATACCAAATATTT
>NW_013626254.1:0-580 GCF_000695525.1 Brassica oleracea var. oleracea
TATCGATTGGCTCATATCGACATGACTTATCTCTTTCTTGATCTCTGATCACGTCGTTCTGGTTTCTCTCCTATTGAAACGCTCCGAGTTACAGATCCATCACCCTTATCGTCTTCTTAACTCCAAAAACCGACGTGAGACACGATTTTGACATTGAATGCAAGTATACCCTCTGCAAGCACTATATAAAGGTTAGTATTCTTCCATTGAACATCATCCTCCTAAATTAGTCCAGACAATTGTTTAGTTTACTGTAGTAGTTAGATGCTCACTGGGTGTATATGATATTTCATCCACCTTCGAATCTTTTAGACTTTTTATTTGATATTAAAAGTTTTGATTTTGGTGTCGTGAACATGCTACTGCTTAATTTGGGCTTTCTGCGAGCAATAGCAATGCGAGACAGTGTCCTTATATTTGATTACAATGGTAATCTTGGTCGCATTATATCTCTTACTGTTCTTCATATCATTCACTCTTATCCAATATTGTTTTCAGGAGAGGAGAAATGGCCTTTGTAGATACATTGATGATGCCTCAGATCGACCCAAGAAGTGTGAATGGAGGACCCTCAATGCAT
>NW_013626255.1:0-580 GCF_000695525.1 Brassica oleracea var. oleracea
TTTCGTTAAAACTAACAGGAGTCGCTCACCGATATTAACACGAACCAGAAAAGGGGCCCTCACCATACAAAGCCGATAATTTTGAGAAAAATATGCCAAATTGGGTCAAAAAAGGACCGACATCCTTATAATCTTTCATTTTAAGGAAAAAGTTTTAATACCATTTTATTTTGAACTAAGAGTATCTCCGAAATAAATTCTACTGAAGTTTCATATTTTTATTTGTATTTTGAGTCTAACAATTATACATCATATTTATGATTCTTAAATATTTTTTTATTTCTCATTTTAATCCTTAAAATTTTCATATTTCATAAATATTTCAATTTTTTTTAAATAAATTTAACTTTTCCAGATAAAATTACATAATAACTTTAAAGTAAGATTTAAAATATTTTAAAACTAAATTTAAACAACAACAATATTAAGAAACTTAATAAAATGTTTTTAGAAAGGTACAAGATGACATAATTAATTATATGGTGAAAATTTATGATACTCGATTTCAAAATTTTCTAGTTCCTAATCTACAAACTAAAGATAAAGAATCATTTATTATTTTGAAATGCAATAGTTGGTG
>NW_013626256.1:0-580 GCF_000695525.1 Brassica oleracea var. oleracea
TGATGAGTATATATCATTTATGAAAAAGTGATGTTAACTTTTGCATCAATTTTTCTAAATGATGTTATTATTAGTATCATTTACGATAACTGATTTAATATATTATTATCACTTCTATATAAGTGACGTTAAATTGGTATCAATTTCACAAATGATTCTAATATTTGTGTCATTTAAAAAATGATGATAAATTATTATATTTACATAAATAAAGATGACGTGAAAAATAATTCTCATAATTTAATATTTTATTTGATTTTTTTAAATAAGCAAAATACAAAAAAAAATTAAATAAGAAAAAATTACTTATTCATTGTTTAAACTTAAATTATATCCTTCTTTGAACATCAAAAAAGAGAACCAAACAAAGAATTTAAGCAGAGAGAACTATATGAACATAACGTTTTACATTAGCTTCATTAGTTAGTAGATAAATGTGGGAAAGCTTCTACTCTCCAAAGATCTGTCCTCCTTGGTGGGGGAGGACCAGCATTAACTCTCAAGGGTTTACCATCCATTTCCTACAGTTTCACAACATAATGATTAACTAAAACAACCAGAAATATATCACAATAAAAAA
>NW_013626257.1:0-580 GCF_000695525.1 Brassica oleracea var. oleracea
TTGGAGATTATCTTATAGGAAGGTTGGTCTTCTAAATTATTATTTACACATCAATCAAACATTTCCAAGTCGTGAAAGTTTGAATCTGCTGTTTGCATGTCACATCACAGCTCATGAGTTGGGGGCGCTCATGATCGTTATGGCATTGGAAACTTGATTTATCCTAATTCCGAAAACATATTCGAGTGTAAGCTCATTTCATTTCTCAAATCTTCTTAGTTGGCCATCATTTACATCCGGTAATTTCCATCAGTTAATTTTGGCTGAATGGTGGCTTGTAGGCAAAAGACAAGTGCAAAACCTTCACGGATGTCTGCATTTAGATTTGAGAAATCTAATTTGACCACTTTGACATTTGGGGGTTATTAAGAGACTTGGGATTGTAGAGTACTGTGGAGCGTTACACTGATTATTTGACTATTTTCAAGTCTACAAATTTTGAAGGGCGCAGTGCTTTCTCCATGAGGTTACTCACGAGTGACTCTTCTAGAATCTTCTTTGACACTTTATCAAAGCCTTTTTCAAGCTTGTGTCTCTATCTTTCTTTGAACTTTGTTTTGAATTTTCCAAAAGAACCCCA
>NW_013626258.1:0-580 GCF_000695525.1 Brassica oleracea var. oleracea
CTAGAAGAAGTTCAATAACGGTATTAAATAAGAATACGATCCAGTCTCCTGGATTTTTTAACTGGGGTCACCAAAGTTCAAACTGAATTCATTAAAAGTTTAATCACTTTCATCTTTGTCCATCTTTATAAGAGTAAATAAATTTCATCTTTGTCCATCTTTATAACTAATGGCTCATATATATAACATTAGTTAATATTTTTTTTGGAACAACAATAGAAATTTCATGGGAAATTGCCAAAATACCATATTCATAATACCAATTTTCATGTTTACACTAACCACTTTTACTCTCACTTTTAATAAAAGGTAAAAGACATTTATAATCTTAGGGTTAGCTAATCTAGACTTAAGATTTAGAGTTGAGGAATATGGTAGAGTTTTTGGAATTTGAAATTTAAGATTCTAATAAATATATAAATAAATAATTAAAAAAATTAAAAAAAAATTTCAAAAAAAATTTTAATTTGAAATTTTTTTTTTGAAAAAACAAATTTCGAAAAAAAATTCAGAAGAAAAAAATTTATAAAAATGGTTGAATTTGAGATGTATAATTCGAAAACATAAGAAAAAAATTATT
>NW_013626259.1:0-580 GCF_000695525.1 Brassica oleracea var. oleracea
GAGAGACGAGCATTATTTTGTACCGTAATAAGTGTACTCGAATTCATGTTAAGCTTAGTTAACCATTTCCAACATTTAAATTCTTATAAAAGAACTGTGGCAATCGTATTTGACCCACATTGAGATGTTGAAGCTTAAACTCCATGTTACAAAACACCAACAGGGGATTCAAATACAAACATAATATCACGTTTGATATTGTTAATCGTTAACTTTATGAAGTAGAAAAGTTTATGTAGTAGTCGAAGAAAAAAAGAAGTTATCAATCAAACTCTATATGTAATTATGTGCCCACCTCAGAGATTACGTCATTTTTTGGATCTTATGAAAAATTCAACAAAACACAATAAAACCTGATGTTGACAAAATGGACCCGATCGAGAAGGAGGAACGGAACGGAACGGAACTACGCAACTCTTTGAGACATTTTTTTCACCATTTCTCATCTTGTTCTTTTTACAGTTGTTCCAGTTGAAACAATCATATTAACTTACTTTTTAGGTTTGCTCGCAGAATTCAAAAAGTTAATATGGCTGTTCCTCGTGTCTTTGTCTATATTAGCTGCCCACGTTTTTTTTTT
>NW_013626260.1:0-580 GCF_000695525.1 Brassica oleracea var. oleracea
GTCGGAATAACGTTATTCCGACGACATACCGATGATTTTTTCCCTCAATATGTCGCTGTTTTCTTGTAGTGTTATGCGTATCAATTCAGCAGCATGTAATACCGCATGTCCCCAAGCTGATACTGGAAGCTTCGTCCTCATGAGTAATGGTCGAGCTATGAGTTGGATTCTTTTAACGAAGGATTCGGCCAATCCATTCTGTGTATGTACATGTGCCACGGAGTGTTCCACACTTACCCCCATGGACATACAGTAATCATTAAAAGCTTGGGAATTGAATTCATTAGCATTGTCAAGACGAATAGTTTTAAGTGGAAAATCTGGAAAGTAGGCTCTTAGTCCTATGATCTGGGCCAGTAATCTAGCAAATGACAGGTTTCTAGTGGATAATAAACAAACATGCGACCATCTGGTCGATGCATCAATGAGGAACATAAAATATCGAAATGTCCCACAAGGTGGGTGTATTGGTCCACATATATCGCCTTGAATCCTTTCCAGAAAGTTTAATGTTTCCTGAACCACCTTTACAAGTGATGGCCTTATTATTAATTTCCCTTGTGAGCATGGAACACATGGG
>NW_013626261.1:0-580 GCF_000695525.1 Brassica oleracea var. oleracea
TCCTATATAAAGAGTTCTCATTGAGAGATGTAACATCAAGAGAAACATATTGATTTTGTTTTGAGAGAATTTTTAAATTTAATAAAAAGAGTTAGTTCTTATAATTATTTGTGTTCTTGCAAATTTAATTGGTATCAGAGCTCAAGGTTGCGAAAATTGTTTACAAGAAGAGTTGTAATTTGATCAAAACATGGGAGACGATAACAATTCTCAAGCACGTGATAAAAGTCTTGAGATGAAAAAGGACATACGATGTCTGATGCTATCATCGACCAACTACACCGTATGGTCGATGCGAATGAAAGTTATGCTTTGTTTATACAAAGTTTGGGATACTATTGATCCAGGGAGTGATGACGCAAAGAAGAACAATATGGCGATTGCTCTAATCTTTTAATCAGTCCCGGAGGCGCTAATACTTCAGATAGGAGAACATGATACATCGAAGAAGATCTGGGAAGCTATTAAATCCCGTAACCTAGGTGCTGATCGCGTGAGGGAAGCAAGGTTACAGACTTTGACGTCTGAGTTCGACAAACTGAAGATATCAGACACATACACGGTAGATGACTACGCATGA
>NW_013626262.1:0-580 GCF_000695525.1 Brassica oleracea var. oleracea
TCAGGTGATCCCAGTTTTCCTATTTGGGAATATGACAACTTTCTCGTTATTCTGATCAAACCAGGTTGAATGGCGATGTAAGAAGCAGTATTTGGATACATAAAGTAATGGAGAATCACCAGGAAGTGGAATAAATCTCATAGGAGTTAGGATGAAGAAGTTATCCCACTTTCAAATCAGGTGATCCCAGTTTTCCTGTTTGGGAATATGACAACTTCCTCGTCATTCTAATCAAACCAGGATGAATCGCGATGTAAGAAGCTGTATTTGGATACAAAAAGTAGTGGAGAATCACCAGGAAGTGGAATAAAACTCATAAGAGTTAGGATGAAGAAGTGATCTCACTTTCAAATCAGGTGATCCCAGTTTTCCTAATTGAGAATATGACAACTTCCTCGTCATTCTAATCAAACCAGGATGAATCGCGATGTAAGAAGTTGTATTTGGATACATAAAGTAGTGGGGAATCACCAGGAAGTGGAACAAATCTCATAGTAGTTAGGATGAAGATGTTGTCCAACTTTCAAATCAGATGATCCTAGTTTTCCTGTTTGGGAATATAACAACTTCCTCGTCATTC
>NW_013626263.1:0-580 GCF_000695525.1 Brassica oleracea var. oleracea
TTTAACGTAGTTGAAATAACTGAGTTTTTTGTTGTTCGATCAAGTATAGGAAACTTAATGGAATTCATAATTGTTTCTATGGTTTTTTTTTTTTTTTACTTTTTTTTTATTGTACAAGTATTCATGAAACGAACTAAGACCATTCCAACGCTCCTTTTCGCCATGAATAAACTAAACCAAGAATTAGGATAAGCACGAAAATGAAAGCTTCTATAAAAGCGGATACCTCTAATACATAGAAACTCATTGCCCACGGATACAGAAAAACGGTTTCAACATAAAAAACAACAAAAACTAGAGCAAACATATAATAACGGATTCTAAATTGTAACCAAGCATCCCCGATCGGTTCTATACCTGATTCATAACTAGAAAGTTTCTCCGGCCCCTTCGTAATTGGAGATAAAACCCCGGAAATTAGAAATGCCAAAACAGGAATAGCACTTGATATTATTAAAAATGCCCAGAAAATATCATATTCGTAAAGCAGAAACATAGACGAACTCCTATGAATGTGGAAGCTTAGTCAATTTCAATCGGAGTGGATTGGGCAAGGAATATATAACTCTTGCGTCAAAAC
>NW_013626264.1:0-580 GCF_000695525.1 Brassica oleracea var. oleracea
ACAACAGTAGGAGCTTGCATTGACTTTGCCAACAAGAAGGTTACACTAATAAATGTCAACAAAGCTGTCTCTTACCCAATCAAGTCTCTTTTGATGAATGTCGAGTATTGTGGAACCATCACTTGTGGAGAACTTCCACATGAGAAGATCAAAGATGAAGTGATAGCTAGTGAAAAACAAATTCTTGATGGAGATTCATCTCATGAGATATGTGATGAGCACTTGGAGGAGGTGGGTAGAGCCACAAAGGCTACTCTTGACAAGAAGAAGATGATCAAAGAACCTCACCCCACTCCTATTGAGAAATCTTCACACATTCTCACTCTTTATCCAATGAAGATCAAAGATGAAGTGATTGAGTACAAGATCACTTCATCTGAGTACAAGATCAAGTGCAAGGGAGAGTCTAAACCATTCTCAAGTGCAAGGGCCATCATAACTCCTCAGCTCCAAGATGATCCAATCAAGCTACAAGAGCTCCTCTCTCAAGTCCTCACCATCACCCTTGAATGTGGGAAAGATCCTCCTCTTCCCTAACCAATTGGAAGGAAAGTCAAGCTAAAGACTTAAAACAAGCTCA
>NW_013626265.1:0-580 GCF_000695525.1 Brassica oleracea var. oleracea
TTATCTAACATTGCCTCTTCATAGCTCTTTGGAATATAATTCTTATCTAAGTTCACCATAAAAGCACAATGCTCTTCAGGATATAGAGCAAAGGAACACACGGCCTGAGTAGGATGCTCCACAGCCTGGGCATTGTAGTACACTCTCGTGTTTACCCAGCTAGAAGGATCCTTTCTCAGCCTTGTGCTTCTTCTCAATACTGGCTGATCTTGAACCAGCTCATCTTGAACACTCGGCTCTTGTACTTCAACCTGAGCTTCTACATCTTCTTGTCTTTGGTCACCTTGATTATGAGAGCCTGAGTTACTCTCTTCTCCTTCTTCACCCAAGCCGGCTCCATCTTGGCCATTTTCTTGAGTTTCCGGCTCACTTCCCCCCTCATGATCAAGGTGAGGTGTTTGATCAACTCCAACAGGTGCTCCGGAGCTTGCTTGTTGGTTTCCACCATCAACATTCGGATCCTGGTTCATCTTGATGCCTAGACCTTCCAAGATCATTCTCAAAGCTCCGGCCTTATCTGATGTCAAATCCTTTAGATCCTCTTGATTCTTTTCTTCATAGTATCCTCTTGCTTCTATGA
>NW_013626266.1:0-580 GCF_000695525.1 Brassica oleracea var. oleracea
CGAGATAACACAATTTTTAGTAATTTTGCTATTGTAAACTTGAAAATATCATGAAGGAAGTAGTTCATTTGAGGTTTCAGCTGCTAAAAACGATTAAAGGTACTTCAAGTTCTATTCATGCTGACGAAAAAAACTAATCCATTTCGAATTGGACAGGCAAATGGAGAAAAATGTGGCCTCCAGTATGCATACTTAATGCATAGAATATTGTTCTTGATCTTTTATTGTAGCCTAAGGTTGGTTACAAACACCTACGTAATGGGTCTTCTACATAAATCAAGTATATATATATGTGTGTGTGTATAAGTGTGTGTGTGTGTAGCATGTTCATATTTGTAAAGTTTTGGCAGATTCTAAACCGAATGATAATCATTGTTCCTCACGATTGATCATTACATTTACATTTAATTTTCTCACTAATACTTTGATAGTGTAACTTTTTGTTTTATTCTTCTGTTTTTGCTAAACAATGTAATTTTCTGTTACCAGAAAAAAAAAAGATTTACTATCGCTCTGTATTTGTCTGTTGCTATGTATTGTCTCTTGCTTCACTTTTATTCATTTACACTATAATTTTTAA
>NW_013626267.1:0-311 GCF_000695525.1 Brassica oleracea var. oleracea
GCGTCTTACTCCAGTTTGGATGTGCCATGGAGAAGTAACCCTTGATCTTGTTGGTTACGTCCGATGCAAGACATCCGTCAACCCGCCACCTGGAAAATACAAATTTAAAATATAAATTATTTTTTAATGTTATAAAAGAAATTTAAACGAATTAAAAAAAAATTAATGCAACATACCACAACGTTCCGTCCGGTCGGTCTGGGTCGATGAATGGTAAATCTTCTCTGCCTGGCAGACTGAGAATGTCCTATACAGTGTACTGCGAGTAAGGAGCACTCGGAGGCACCATCAAATCAGGATGAATATCGGCG
>NW_013626267.1:410-580 GCF_000695525.1 Brassica oleracea var. oleracea
CTGAGTGTACTGAGTCTCGGGGACAGTCTCCTGGCCCGAAGAACTGGGAGCGGAAGAAGAGGCCGGGTCTAAACGACTACCCGGCTCACCGAAGATCTCTGTGTAATGGGCAGTAAGTCTTCATTTTCGAACCTGGGAAAAAAATGAAATTTTTAAAATTAACATCAACA
>NW_013626268.1:0-580 GCF_000695525.1 Brassica oleracea var. oleracea
CCTTCGTGCGACCCTTCAATCCATCCAGTTCTCCATCCAGAGTTCATATCGAATCCGTACCAGTAGAGTGATCCGTTCCTATGGTCCTTCATTAAGCAACAGAGTTTTGGAAACAGAAGTTTGATGGAGCCAAAGGAGATTAATACCATTTCGGAGAGGCCGACACCTAAGAGCGCTTCAAAGATCCGCGGTTTTTGGGTTAGCAGGGTACTACTGAAAGTTCATCAAGGGTTTCGCCAGTATAGCAATGTTGAAGACGCGGTCTACATGTAAAGACGTCAAGTGTGAGTGGAAAAGTTTTTGTTCAAGGAGTTCACTGAATTGAAGCACAACTGACAAAGACACAAGTTTTAGTTCTACTGAGGGCACTCTAATGTGTCAGATACATGCTTGGATTGTGGACGGATGTAGGAAGATCAGGTCATTGCATATGCATAACGCCAGAGAGGCCGTAGTGGTATTTGCGTTATAATTTTGGAAATCTTAATCGTACGGGAAGGAAGTTCAGATTCTCTAGGATCATTGGAGTCTAAAATTTATCTCCATTCATTAAAAGTTGTACTTGGACTGTGCATACCAT
>NW_013626269.1:0-580 GCF_000695525.1 Brassica oleracea var. oleracea
ATATTTCAAAGCATATATATATACAAGGATCATGACGAAGTTAAAGTTTGATTACGAGGAGGTCTCTCTCACAGTCTCTCTGTTTCTGGAAACATCAAACGACTTTTTACTTTTTTGACAGTTTCGTGTTTTTATTTACTAAACAGGAATACATAAGAAACTCGAGAGGCGTCGAGTTGTTCGCTTGCAGATGGGTTCCGTCTTCTTCTTCTCCCAGAGCTCTCATCTTCCTCTGCCATGGTAACATCTTCTTATTTTTCTCCCTGTTCATCGAATAATCTGTTTTAGAAATTTTAGTTGATTCATTCAAAATAATAAAATAAAATAAAATAAGCTTTGGTCAACGTGCAGGCTACGGAATGGAATGCAGCGGCTTCATGAGTGGTATTTGATTATCATCCTCTTCTCTCTTTTAATGCTCCTCTGCCACACGATACATAGTATATATCCTCTTTTCAACCAAACCAATAAAAAAGTTCTTCGTCTATATTCGACTCAACCATTTAATCGTCCATATTAGTCTATAATATACTCTTCTGCATGGTTGCGTGTTTGTTACACTTGAGTTGCCTTTTTTTTT
>NW_013626270.1:0-580 GCF_000695525.1 Brassica oleracea var. oleracea
CTCGGTCACTATGTAGCGTCCGAGCTTTGGCTCGAGCTCGGTCGCTACGTAGCTACCGAGCTTGGCCGAGCTCGGTCACTATGTAGCGACCGAGCGGGACGATCGCTCGGTTGCTACGTAGCGACCGAGCTTTGGCTCGAGCTCGGTTGCTACGTAGTGACCGAGCCGGACGAGCGCTCGGTCGTAGCGACCGAGCCTTGGCTTGACCTCGGTCGCTACGTACCGACCGAGCGGGACGATCGCTCAGTCGCTATGTAGCGACCGAGCTTGGCCGAGCTCAGTCGCTACGTAGCGACCGAGTGGGACGATCGCTCGGTCGCTACATAGCGACCGAGCTTTGGCTCGAGCTCGGTCGCTACGTCGCAACCAAGCTGGACGATCACTCGGTTGCTACGTAGCGACCAAACTTTGGCTCGAGCTCGGTCGCTATGTAGCAACCGAGCGGGACGATCGCTCGGTCGCTACGTAGCGACCGAGCTTTGGCTCGAGCACGGTCGCTACGTAGCGACCGAGCTGGGGCTCGAGCTCGGTCTCTACGTAGCGACCGAGCGGGATGATCGCTCGGTCGCTGCGTAACGAC
>NW_013626271.1:0-182 GCF_000695525.1 Brassica oleracea var. oleracea
CTCGACCCATTGGTACTTATGACTGGCCCAACATTCATGGTCATAGATTGAGAATCCGAGCACCAGCTGTGGCAGCCAACAACTTTGAAGTCAAGTCAGGACTCCTCAACGTGATCGAGAACAACAAGTATCATGGCTTGGCTCTAGAGGACCCATTTGATCACTTGGACAGGTTTGACAGC
>NW_013626271.1:319-580 GCF_000695525.1 Brassica oleracea var. oleracea
GACTGCAAGAAAGTATTTTTGGAGAATTTCTTCTCTACTTCAAGAACTGCTAAGCTGAGAAATGAGATTTCCAGCTTTCAACAGAAGAACTTGGAAGGATTCAGTGAAGCCTGGGAGAGATTCAAGGGCTACCAAGCTCAATGCCCACACCATGGTTTCTCTAAGGAGAGCTTGATGAGCACATTCTACCATGGTGCTCTTCCTAAGTGCAGGACCAGACTGGATACAGCTAGCAATGGGTTCTTCTTGGGAAGAACTGAA
>NW_013626272.1:0-580 GCF_000695525.1 Brassica oleracea var. oleracea
TACAGTTGATTGGAGAGCAATCATTTTACTACCTGGGTGATTTCTTGTGGGCTGGGAAACGGGGTTACGCACTTGTTCATGAACCCTCCGTCGTAAATATTTGCGATGTTACAGAAATGGTCAGCTTTTGTAGCAGTCAAATCAGCAATCGTGGTAGGTTTCGAGTGTTCTTCCACAAGTCCCTCAATGCGGGCAACACAAGGGCTATTTGCTATGATGGTCTACAAGCAGCAACAATATTGGGACTTGAGGAGAGTATTAAAATTTTGGAACCAAATGTGCCTAAGCATCCATTATCTACCTTCGGTCAAGTTCAAAGTATGTCTTGGCAGAGACAAGGAAGCCAGCCAAGTGTTTCAGTTGTTCGCAGCCCATCACGCTGACCTTCGGTCGGAAGAGGTTTTAGATTTGGGACGCTCGATGCAGTACCTAATGCCCCACTTCTATGCGCCGTGGCTTAACACATACGGTGAAACTTTCTTATTTCCGGATGATGATGTAATCATGAAAACAGAATGCCTTGATGGCGACAACTGCAGGATCTATTATGTCGGGTTGGACCGTTGCTGCCAAAACTGCA
>NW_013626273.1:0-580 GCF_000695525.1 Brassica oleracea var. oleracea
CCCCAGCCGCCACTGCGCATATGGCTAACGATTACGCAAACGCCATAGTGCCTAAAAATAAAAAATAAAAAAAAAACCTAGCCGCGACTTTTCGCCAACAGGAAGTGCTACGAGACGAGCTTGCGATTTCTCTGTCTAAACATAAAGGAAAATGATAAATTTTATCAACCCCATAATTTTGGCTCATCACCGAGCTAAAGAAGTCTCAATGCGTAAGGGTTTTACCAAAACATGTTTTCCGAAAACTTTTCGGAAGGGTAAAACTTGTTCTCCCAAAAACCGCAGAAAACCCTTAGGTTAATCGCGGAAAAAGGAAGCGCAGCAAATCGATTACACAGCTCGGTCGCTACGTAGCGATTGAGCTCTAGCCAAGCTCGGTCACTACGTAGCGACCGAGCACGCACAAGGCTCGGTCGCTACGTAACGACCGAGCACGCACACAGCTCGGTCGCTACCGAGCTCCAGCCAAGTTCGGTCGCTACGTAGTGACCGAGCATGCACACATCTCGGTCGCTACGTAGCGACCGACAGATAGGTCCTCCTTTGGGGTTCTATTTTTAATCCTCATCGAAACGCTTTT
>NW_013626274.1:0-580 GCF_000695525.1 Brassica oleracea var. oleracea
GCTTGGTTAATTGTTCATCTGATTTAAAATTGTTTAAACCAACCAGCATGTTAAAACATTGATTGAATCCAATAGGTTGCTACCTTGCTTTGCTTATATAATCCGATAGGTTGATAGATTGATTGAGGTTTACTTGTTTAAAATCCGAATGATCTTATTGCATGATTCTTGAGGTTTAATATCATCTGCTAGGATTGATAGTTTTGTAATCTGATTTGTTTTAAATAAAAACCCTAAATAATTCGTATGATAGGTTATATTGATCTGATTTGGATGTCTTTGAGAATTGAGAATCCGTATGCTAGGTTGATAGATTCATGATAAAATCTAATGTCTTGAGGTTTAATGATAGACCACACGGTCATGGCCGTCCATAATGATAGACCACACGGTCATGGCCGTGGATGGTGGAAAGGACGTGGCCATGGCCACTATAACACATTTGGCCGTGGGAATCACTATGGCAGAGGCCGTGGGTATCAACCCAATTTGGGCCATGGTCAAGGTAGTGGCCGTGGTATATCCTTTAAATGACAAAACTCGACCAAATCAGTGTGCCATAGATGTGGAATGGAGAACC
>NW_013626275.1:0-580 GCF_000695525.1 Brassica oleracea var. oleracea
TGATAATTTATTAAAAAATATTAATATAAATTATTTTAATTGATATACAATAATAATTTTATATATACAAAACATATTTCATATATTTTATTTTAAAATATCTACAGCCTACAGCTTACAGCTACAACAAGTTTAACTACAGCAAAAGTCTCTGCAGAAAAAGTCTACAGTAACAACTTTACAGCTACAACCGATTTATCTACAGCTAAACATCAACAGCTAAATTTTCAAAACCACAGTCGAACCAATCATCACCCTTAACGTAGAACTTATATAAAAACGTAATTGATCTTGTAATCTATTGATATTTACGAAACTCTTCTTCCTCATTAACATATATTGTTCTTCATATTTAAATTATTATAACTGAAATTTTCATAAGTAAAATTTATTATTATTTAAATATTAGTTTTATTATTAATTATTATTAAATGGGTTTTTATTATAAATTATTAAGTTTTTGGGGGTTTTAATTATATAAAATTTCTTTATATATTACATTAAAATACTATATCCAGAAATTTACAGCTACAACTTAGGGCAAATCTCCAAAATAGCACATTTCTAAGTTTATATCACA
>NW_013626276.1:0-580 GCF_000695525.1 Brassica oleracea var. oleracea
TTGGTGGATTCAAAATTTCCTCACTAAATACACGTAAACTATTTCCTTGTAAATAACACGCAAAGTTTCCGTCGTATTTACGAGGAAGTAGTTTTTCCTCGTAAAATACTCGTTAAATTACATCCACTTTACGACGAAACACTTTTGTCGTTACGTTACGAGGAAATAACGATGACTTTAGTTTTCCACGTAAGTTCCTCGTAAAATCGACGTAAATTTACGAGGATTATTTTTCCTCGTTAAATTTCCTCGCTAAGTATGTGTTTTCTTGTAGTGTTTGTTTTGTTTCTAGCCCAACCGAGTTCCATATCCACATGTGGCTAAAATGTATGAAATATTTTAAGTGCACTCTTTTACATTTCGTGTAATTTGGCAACTGTTATTATTCAAGACAACATCAAATACATATTCTATAAATTAATAAACATCATAAATTAATTAATAAATTTCGTCGGTTTCGAATTGGGCTGGTTAAATTAAAAAAAATAATAAACTTTTTAAAAATTTTACGCAATTATATGATTTCATTAAGTTCATAAATTAATAATTTACATATATACAATTTATATAAGTACATTTA
>NW_013626277.1:0-176 GCF_000695525.1 Brassica oleracea var. oleracea
TTAGAACTATTTTTATGTATTTATTAAACATTTTTAATATCTATAAATCTTTTTTGTGATTATAAACTATTATTTGGGATTTTTTTTTTTAAAAAATTAATTTATATATTTCTATATTTATTAAATATTTTTTTTATAATTTACAGGTCGCATGATGATCAGACCCGGCCTCGACA
>NW_013626277.1:375-580 GCF_000695525.1 Brassica oleracea var. oleracea
TGCATCCGCTCCCGCTGCTGCATCCGCTCCTGCTCCTCCGGGTCCTCCTGGAGTGATGAGTGTTGCGGAGTTGGTTCAACAGCCCGGTCGTGACCATCTTCCCTATCTCACTTCGTATCCACATGGACAGGGTCAAACATGGTAATTAAACATATTTGTTTTTCTTTAAATTTGGATTCATTATTAACCGTTTGTTCTTTTTATT
>NW_013626278.1:0-580 GCF_000695525.1 Brassica oleracea var. oleracea
CGGAAGTCTAGGGCTTGGAATTCGGGGACGAATTCCGATTAACAGGGGGGAATTGTAACGGCCCGGTTCTTGGCCCAAAAATTTTCATAAAAGAATGGGCTTCTCTACGGCCCATTTGACAAAAACCTAGGGTTCCCTTCACCCTTCCCTATAAAAAGAGATGCAGCCCTTCTTTTCTCTCATTCTGAAACTTGAGCGAAGCTCTGCAGAGATTTAGAGAGACTAGGAAACCCTAGCCGTCAAGCTTCTCTTTTCCTTTTCTCTCTTCTTCTCTCACGCCCCTCTCTCTCTCTCACTCTCTCTCTCTCTCCCTCTCCTTTCTCTTTCTGTTGGATCTCTCTTTTTAAAGAAACCAAATGTGGCCTTTGGGGATAGTTTGGGGTCATTACAAAATCATTTGTCAAGAATATATACAGATATCTTTTTATTATAAATAATTTTTATTTGGAAAACAATCAAATGATATATGTCTCTCTTGTTTACTTGTTCCAGATCTGTTCATATCTCATCTCCTTTGTCTCTTGTTCCAGATTCAGATCCAGATCTAGGCTAAGGTGGAGTGTCTCGAACCCAACCTTCT
>NW_013626279.1:0-580 GCF_000695525.1 Brassica oleracea var. oleracea
GGAGTTAGCATGAAGAAGCTATCCCACTTTCAAATGATGGGATCCCAATTTTTCATACTGGGAATATGACAACTTCTTCGTCATTCTAATCAAACCAGAATGAACCGCGATTTAAGAAGCTGTATTAAGACACATAAATTAGTGGAGAATCACTACGAACTTGAATAAAACTTATAGGAGTTACGATGAAGAAGCTATCCCACTTTCAAATCAGGTGATTCCAGTTTTCCTGTTTGGGAATATGACAACTTCTTCGTCATTCTAATCAAACCAGGATTAACCGCGATGTAAGAAGCTGCATTTGGATACATAAAGTTGTGTAGAATCACTAGGAAGTTGAATAAATCTAATAGGAGTTAGAATAAAGAAGCTATCCCAATTTCAAATGATGTGATCCCAGTTTTCAATTTCGGGAATATAACAATTTCTTCGTCATTCTAATCAAACCAGGATGAACCCCGATGTAAGAAGCTGTATTTGGACACATAAAGTAGTGGAGAATAATCTGGAAGTTGAATAAATATCATTGGAGCTAGCATGAAGAAGCTATCCCACTTTCAAATGATGTTATCCCAGTTTT
>NW_013626280.1:0-580 GCF_000695525.1 Brassica oleracea var. oleracea
CTTACCAGACGACTTACAAGTAAGTCGTCTGATAAGTCGTCTACGTAAGTCGTCTAAATAGAAGACTTACCAGACGACTTACAAGTAAGTTGTCTACGTCATAGCAGAAGACTTACACAGTCCTCCAGCCACTCTAGGGAGGTTCGGAGGATTTGATACCACCAAGTTCTACTTTTACGTGGTGTTTTATCAAACAAAAAATGTTGAAAAGCAATCAGGTTTTATGGGAAAAGCAAGCTATTATGTAAAAAGCAAGCTATTATGTGAAAAGCAAACACTTACTGACAAGATTTCAACCACTCAGCGAGCTCCCTCAACTTATTCTTGTCAATTGGTGCAAAAGGATTATATCCTGGATAAAGCTTTCTGTTTGAAATGATCACTCTGGCCAGCTGGAAGACTTAGTAGAAGACTTAAAATTAAGTAGTCTGGATAGTCTTCCCAGGCGACTTAATTATAAGGCTTCTACTAAGTCATCCAGCTGGAAGACTTTCCATACGACTTAATTATAAGTCTTCTACTAAGTCGTCTAATTGGATGACTTATCAGACGACTTAATTATAAGTTTTCTGCGAAGTCG
>NW_013626281.1:0-580 GCF_000695525.1 Brassica oleracea var. oleracea
GTATGAAGGGTAGCGCAGTTACCCGAGCTCTCGAAGAAGCAGCGTCTGTGTATTCATTCCTAAAGTATAGGTCGTCCAACTGTGGCATCTCCTTCGTCCCACCACGAATTTGGCGTGTCAGCTCCGCGCACCTAAGAGGATTAAGGATTAGGGGGGTCGTCTCGTTGTAGGAAAACTCGACGCGATCGGGGAACTCGATCTTCTTCCTCCTCGCAGTAGAACCCTCTAAACGAGACCCTTTCCTCACAGACGGATCAAGAATATATCTCTCACCCGTAACAGGATCACTGCCCCGCGCTGAGACCTCTCTCTCCTCAGGAGGGGTTTCAAGAGAAACGTCTTCTCCCGCGACGACAACTTTGACGAGGCCCGTCTCCGCATCAGAAGGACGCGGCTCTGCCTCAACGGACTTCTTCTTCTTCTTCTTTCTGGGACGATCTCCAGGCGCGGCTTTGGAACAGTCAGACTCGACGGAATCCCTTGTAGCGCCTTCTCGTCCTACAGCCGGCGCCTCACCTAGCCGGCGCCTCGCGGCGATCAATGGAGGAAGTAGCCCCTTCATAAGGTCTCTTCCTTCCTC
>NW_013626282.1:0-579 GCF_000695525.1 Brassica oleracea var. oleracea
AACACAGATATATTAAGAAACCAAACTCATACCCATTCTATGGGATAGAGGAAGTAGCAGTACAAAGTGCAGATTTAGCCAGTTTATCTGCTGCAGAATTGAAATTTCTAGCTAGGAATTTGAAAGATACAGAAACAAAGAGTGAAGATAGATGGTCGATGTCCTGGATGATCCCGTAGAGATCCGCTGGAGGAACAGTCGAGGTGAGCGCTGTAATGAGCGTCTGGCAATCTGTTTTGAAACAGATTTTTGAAAAGTCTAGGGAGATGGCAGTGAGGAGGGCGCATCGTAGTGCCAAAGCTTCAGCTACCAATGGTGATGGCACGTTTTTTTCCACGCAGGAGGTCTCGGATACTGTCGATCCCCGCTTGTCCTTGAAGATACACCCGAAGGCAGCTATGTTGGACTCCTTTTTCCAGGCTGCATCTGAGTAACATACGATTAGATCATCCAGATCGGGAGTGATCATGCGGCTGTTAGTGCGCTGGGGTTGAGCTTTTGGTGGGGGCTGGGCCAAGTTCCATTCACGTGCGGCTCCTATGGCTTTGGCTAGTGATTCCTCTGGTTTGATGAATCTTT
>NW_013626283.1:0-579 GCF_000695525.1 Brassica oleracea var. oleracea
TTTTTTTTTGTTTGTAAATAAAGTGATCTAAGGTTGCCTTGCTGCCTTTGGGGAACATATGCTGAGAATGTTTACAATGCTTGCCAAGAAGCTGAAGATGGGTTTATTGTATGCCTTCTAAGATTCGCTAAGATTGGTCATTTTAGAGGTATCAATACTATAAAAATAATGTCCTATAAATCAGATTATATCCTATATTCACGTTTTTTTTTGTTTTGTGACAAATAACATTCAAATTGTTCAACAATGATAGGAGAAGTCCAAATCTCAAATGCTTATGATTCAAGTAAAATCTTCATCAATCCAGACATACAGGAAGCACAAGCATTTAGAAAAATGTGATTTGTCATTCCTGATCTATATTTTTCTAATATATTTATTGAAAACGTAATGTATATTACTTACAAATACGATTTTTTTCAGTGATTCTGGTGACAGTCTAGCCATCACCATATCCGATTCAGGCGATAACAAATTGGATAAAAAATTGGTCAGCCACAAGTGGATGCAATGCCAGGAGAAAAATCTTGCAGAGTTGGTTGAATCTACTGAGGTAATATTATATATAATATTATATAT
>NW_013626284.1:0-579 GCF_000695525.1 Brassica oleracea var. oleracea
ATATATATCAATCCGTATTGAATGTTCAAAATATAAGAACATTATAAACTATACACCATAGTATAAAAATAACATGGATTATTTACGTGTACGTGTTACTATATATAAACTATACACCATAGTATAAAAGTAACACAGATTATTTACGTGTATGTGTTACTATATATTTGCCCCTTATTTAATTTATATTTATTGTCTTATAGTTTGTTGTATCATATGATCTTAAAAGCTATATGAATAATGTGTATTATAATGCTTCTTAACTCTAGACAAAAACATATGTTCTATAATGCTTCTCTTATGTAAAATTAAAAATTATGGTTATATTTTAGTTAGTAAATCAACGAATTTAAATATTTCACGTTAAAATTAAAATGAAGCATATGTTTAGGAAAGAAATCAGGAAAATATATCAATAACAATTTAGTTAGTTGTTTAGAGAAACAAAAGACTAAAATGCAGATACAATTATTGTTATGATATTATTAAAATTTATTAAAAGTAAGAATCTAAGAAATGATTCAATTTAAAAAATCACACATGAGTCAAGGTTGTGACTTCTGTTTTAATAGATAAGAT
>NW_013626285.1:0-579 GCF_000695525.1 Brassica oleracea var. oleracea
CAACCAAATCAGCTTTTAGTTGTTGATGCATTTGTCTATCACGAATTATAGTTCGAAGCAATAGTGTTGTGATTAAAGAGAAAAGATGACTTTGGTGTTGTGAACGATAAATTCTCAAACCAAGGGTGTTGTAATTAAAGAGAAAAAATGACTTTGGTGGTGTGGGAAAAAAAATTTAGAAACCAAGAGTGCTGTGACAAGAAGATGATTTTGGTGTTGTGTTTGATTCTTTACAAGTCGAGAAGTTTGCTAGAGTGATAATAGAAGCCTTTTATGGTCTTCATGACTTGAATACAAGGAAAGAACAGTCCGTGAATTGGACAAAAGCTTGTGACTTACTGACTGATAATAGAAGACACTAGCATACAAACAATCTATTCATGACTGACTGACTAGCATACAAAAGTTTGTACACTGATAATACACTAGCATACAAACGCTCTATTCATGACTTTTGTAATACAACTCCGTGACTGCTTACGCACATGCATACAAAACTTGTACAATGACACTTGCTTCACACTTGCTTCACGAGGTGAGTGATGACAATGACACTTGCTTCACACTTGCAACAAACCT
>NW_013626286.1:0-579 GCF_000695525.1 Brassica oleracea var. oleracea
GATTGAAGTCTTCAAGGCGTGCCACATTCCCTTCAGCTGGGATACGAACAGGGAGTTTGCGGCGTGGCTTAGAGTGTTCCGCAAGGCCTTTTCCTTTTTCGGCTCTAGAGTAGCGGTGAGACATGCTGAGAGATAGAGCAGAGCGAACCAGGGAGTGTAGTGAGAAACACAAAGATAGCTACTGGAAAAGACAGAGAAGGAGGTCTGTCTCAATCACAGTAAGCCCAAACCCCTCAGTGCACGAGGTAGTAGTCGAAGCAGTCGACAGGAGACAGGAGGAGCATGTATAGTGGGTAAGTGGTAACCAAAAATTCCGATAGTCCCTCAACAGTGAGGTAAGCAAGGGAGAATGTAGGGATTCAAGGGCGGGACACCTCCAGGTGCTCCATGTTTGAGAGAGGGCTGGAGAGAGAGAGCCGAGGAATGTCAATGAGAGGAATAGAGAAGTCTTCCATAGGGTAAGGGGGTGGAAACCCGGTGAAAAGGAGTCGGAAACGGCGACCCTCCGACCAAGTCGGGGGTATGAACCCGGGTTTGACTTTTACCAGGCGGTAAAATTTGAAAAAACGTTCTAAAAGA
>NW_013626287.1:0-579 GCF_000695525.1 Brassica oleracea var. oleracea
AAAATTAAAAGTCCTAAGGCGGTGTCTGATTATAGACCTATTGCCCTATGCAATGTCTATTACAAAGTCATTTCAAAGTTACTCTCCATCAGACTTAAACATGTCCTACAAGAAGTGATCTCTGAGAATCAGTCTGCATTCGTACCTGGACGCATCATATCCGACAACGTCTTGATCACGCATGAGGTCTTGCAGTACCTGAAAACATCTGGAGCTATTAAACATTGTTCAATGGCCGTTAAGACTGATATCAGTAAAGCGTACGACAGACTGGAATGGTCCTTTATCAATGCAGTCCTTACAAGAATGGGATTCAGCAATACCTTCGTAGCGTGGATCATGGAGTGTGTAACAACGGTCTATTACTCGTTCCTCCTCAACGACGAAGCTGTGGGGTGTGTGATCCCCCAACGCGGGATCAGGCAGGGAGACCCTATGTCACCATACATCTTCATCATCTGTGGTGAGGTGCTCTCAAGACTCTGTATCAAAGCTCAAGAAGATGGGACTTTACCGGGAATAAGAGTTTCAAGAAATAGCCCAAAGATAAATCACCTGCTATTTGCTGATGATACTATG
>NW_013626288.1:0-579 GCF_000695525.1 Brassica oleracea var. oleracea
TTTCTTTTCTTAATGATTATTATACAAGATTGAAGAGAGAACGTAGTTGCATGTGTATACTCAAAATTTGTCATATATTATTGTAGGTAAAAAGATTATCGAACGAGCAAACTTATGAAGAAAGCAATCCGGCAACTTCTTGATGATCAGTTACGTCTTACTAATCGACGTTGATCTCAAACCTAGAGTGGTGAACTTGTTAGCAGCAGCACCTCTTGCTTTTCGTTTCTAGTCTATGTTTTAATTTGAAGTATTTTATTTTATTTTGCTTTGATTGTTTAATATAATAGTTTTATCTCTTAAAAAAAAACAAGTTAATCTTATTATTAGTGGTATATATTAATAATTTTAAATTAAATTGTATTTCATAATGCTAACTGTCTAATAGTTCTTTTCATTTTTTATTCGAGGCTGGGCGAAATTTTAACTGTATCTACTTACCACAGAAAAATGGCAAAAAAAACATGAAAAATCTTTTAAATTTGATCCAGTTTAAAATTTTCAGCTTAATAAATCAGCTCTCTTTGTTGTCAAAAAAAAAAAATCAGCTCTCTTTGTTGCAATGAATTTAGAATTAAA
>NW_013626289.1:0-579 GCF_000695525.1 Brassica oleracea var. oleracea
GGGTGTTCTTCAGTTCTGGGATGCTATTTCAGATCCAAAATCCAGCACCCAGGTTTAGAAAAAAAAACCGCAAAGATTCGGATCTAACTTTGACTCAAATCTAGAAACCCATCCACTTTTCACCACAGCAACCCACATGGATTATAAGCAAATCTATAGCATCTTAAACCCAATCAGGTACATAAAACGATTATGCAGCAAGGAAATTTATTTTCTATGCTAAAATTCCAGTTGCAAATCGAAGCAAATCTTCCTTAAGCCTGAGAAATTCATAACAAGGACACATACCCTAGAACAAAAATCAATTTACACACAAAACCATAGGAGACTAAAACACCCATTCACAAATTCGATTCCAGTAATGCACAAACATTCTCACAAATCAGGTACAACTATAAACAAGTTTCTTGGAGGAAGAGCACAAACAAGAGCAATCGCATTTACCAAATGACCACGAAGAATCAATAGAAACGCTTTGTGGGATTATTCTCCTAGCTGCTGTGGCCTTCTTCTGCACTTTGCCCCACTTCTTTCTCTCTCACTAGTCGCTCTCTAATCTCTCTCTAATCGCTCTCTCTA
>NW_013626290.1:0-579 GCF_000695525.1 Brassica oleracea var. oleracea
AAAGTTCTGATGCATCCCCTTCTTATCCACCACTCTGTCAAAAGGTGTAAGAAACACTCCACATTACCTTAAGATCCGTGTGATAACCGCTCCAAACCCACATCTCTTCGTGTCTGAAACTTTGAAGTACGCAAGCTTCTCCGCGATCACAGCTCCTATGTTTATGTCCTTCCCGCTAACATAGGTAATGTCTGCGCCCTGAGGCCATAGGTGTCCAGCCCCGATGAACAGAAGAGCTAGCTCATCTTTTGTCACTGCAGCGGGTTCTGTCTTCCCATAGACAACACTGCTGATCACTCTCACTGCATATCGCAGAACAGGGCTACGAATTCTAGCTTGCTTGGCCTCTCGAGCGATGAAGTTTCCTGAAGCGAAGAATTTCCAGAAATCATTGTGTTCCAGGAAGTCAGGAACACAAGATTGACGTCCTTTCCCGAACCCAAAGACGTCGCACAGCTGAAAGATGGTCATGGAGTGGAACTGTCTGTTCACAATGAAGGAGAACATCGCCTTATCAGCTACCGGGTTATCATCGTCAGGATGGTAGAGGCGGGCTGATGCGAGGAACTGCCTGGTCAA
>NW_013626291.1:0-579 GCF_000695525.1 Brassica oleracea var. oleracea
TTAGTTATATGGTGATTACTGCTCACTTCATTGATTCAAGTTGGAAGCTTAGAAAGATGATAATTGGGTTCAAGAATGTTGACGATCATAAAGGGTCTACCATTGCAAGAGTCCTGGTAGATTGTTTAGCAGAGTGGGATATAAAACGAGTCTTCTGCATCACAGTTGACAATGCCACAGCTAACACGTCGGCCATGAAGAAGTTCAAGGAAGAATTCATGAAACATGGTGAAGATGCGCTGGTTCTAAAGGGTGAGTTCTTGCATGTTAGGTGTGCAACACATATTCTGAATCTGATTGTGAAGGAAGGGTTAAGCGAGGTGGATGATAGCTTGACTGCCATTCGGAATGGGGTTCAGTATGTGAGGTCTTCAACCAATAGACTCAAGTCTTTCGAATTTCGGGTTGATAGTGGGAAGATGACTAGAGGAAGCCTTCCATTAGACGTCAAGACGAGATGGAACTCGACCTATCTCATGCTAGACCAAGCGATCAAATTCAGAGCAGCATTTGAGAAGATGGAGGCTGAAGACAAACCGTACAATGACTACTTCATGGAGCTTGAAAATGGAAAAAAGA
>NW_013626292.1:0-579 GCF_000695525.1 Brassica oleracea var. oleracea
AAAAAAAACTTCAAGATTTAATTATACACAGATGACTTATAATTCAGCCGTCCACTAAGTCGTCGAGGATTTTTTTTCGAGATTCTGGTCAAACCTCGTAAATCCTGGACGACTTACATTTCAGTCGTCTCGTGGACGACTGAATTATAAGTCGTCTGTATATAATTAAATCTTGAAGTTTTTTTTTCAATTGCAAAACTAACCTATGACGACTTAACTATAAGTCTTCTACTTTTAAAAAAAATATTATTATTTTAATTTTTACTAGACGACTGAAATGTAAGTCGTCCAAAAAAGTCAAACTTCTGAAATTATCCAGTCAAATGCAAAACTAACCTATGACGACTGAAATGTAAGTCGTCTAGCTTTTTTGGAGTTTTTTTTAGCCAAACACAATAGTAGACGACTTATTTTCCAGTCGTCCGAAATAACAGATTTCAAAGTCAATTGCAAAAATAACCTCTGCGTTGACCAGACGACGTATAGTTTAGTCGTCTGGACAACTTAGGTTGAAGTCGTCCGCGACTTCTCTGCTAGTTTTTAAGTCTTCTACATTAGTTTTTGAATAACTTGTATTTT
>NW_013626293.1:0-579 GCF_000695525.1 Brassica oleracea var. oleracea
TATCTTTTTATAGTTTTGTGCTGATTTTTATTTATTTTTACATACGTAATTATTTATAAATATGTTTTTTAAAACTTTGTTTTTTTTGAATATTTTTATTTTTGTTAATTTTTTGTTTAATTTCAAATATATAATTATTTTATATATCAAGTTAATTATCTTTAATAATATTTTTATTTACTTAATCAAATTAACATGCTAACTTTTATATTATTATAATGATATTTTTAAATTCTATGTGAACACTTAAATAATATATATCCTCAATTTTGAAATCATATGTTATTTAGATTCATATGTAATGAAAAAGTGATTTAGATTTACATTGTCTTTATTATTTGAAATCCTTATATTTTTAAGATTATTTTTGTTACTTAATTTTATGTTGATCTTCCAAACATTTATTTCTTATAATAAACTGATTCTTTTAGTTATTTGGCAATTTTGCTTATTTGAAAGAAATAGCTTCCATTTTGAAATCATATTTTGTTAGATTCATATGTAATGAAAAGTATTTTAAATTCATATTGTTTTATTTTAAAATCTTGTATTCTTTAAGATTTTTTTTGTTAGTTGATT
>NW_013626294.1:0-579 GCF_000695525.1 Brassica oleracea var. oleracea
AAAAGGCGAAGTCCTGGTCCACAAAGCAGTTATCAACGGCTGGGAAGTTGGTAATGATTCAAAGTGTGCTATCGGCGATGCCGTCACACGCCATGACATGTTTTGAGTTACCCGTATCACTCTTGAAACGCATCCAATCTGCCATAACTCGTTTTTGGTGGGACGATAAGGTGGATAAAAAGAAAATGGCATGGATATCTTGGGACAAACTAGCCAAACCTAAAGCTCGAGGTGGATTAGGCTTCAAAGACTTCAAGAGCTTCAATGAAGCTCACCTTGCAAAGATCAGCTGGCGCATACTGCAAAACCCTTCCTGCCTGCTGGGAAAAATCCTACTTGGGAAGTATTGCTCCTCACAGAACATACTGGAGTGCTCAGCACCCTCTTCAAGTTCCCATGGTTGGCATAGCATACTGGTAGGAAGAGATCTACTAAAGCAAAATATCGGGTGGGTCATTGGAAACGGACAATCAGTCAACATCTGGTCAGACCCGTGGCTAGACCTGTCGACGCCAAAACGCCCTATGGGACCAGCACCAGAACGGTTCACGGACAGCCTTGTAGCGGACCTTTTGGCTA
>NW_013626295.1:0-579 GCF_000695525.1 Brassica oleracea var. oleracea
TTTTTTTTTTCGTTTTCTGTAGGTGGATGCTACTGTTATTTTCCTTAGTTGATAGTTAATTTCCCTCCTGCATTCCTAAGATGTGCAACCTGATCTACAAGTATTCTCACTCTGCTGTGCTTATATAATATATCCCCTTTTTAAATTTATTTGCAGTCCATGCTGGAATTTTCTGTAGGCGCCGAAGTAAAAGCTGTGGCTGAATAGATTTTTTTTTATTACGAACACTTGTTCCCAGCACTTTCCTTAATAGTTCTTTAATGTTTATCGTGGTGTGCAGGTTTTGGAAAATATCAAATCTGGCAAGTGGCAACCCGTTAGTGCTCATGGATCCACATATCATATCATTACTCACTGCATGATATGATGATCAAACTACTGGTTAGTTGCACTTTTAGTCGATAGTGTGTTGGATCTATAAAAATTGGCTTCTTATTTGATAATAATGACCTTCTGGTGGCTAAATTAATGATTCAGGTATTAAACTGGGAGTCCATTCGGAACATTGGTCACCGAACTGGTATCAACAGTACGGTATTAGAATATGCATCAAAACCTTTTTGGTAATAATTAGGATAC
>NW_013626296.1:0-579 GCF_000695525.1 Brassica oleracea var. oleracea
TCGACGTTTCGGAAGAGCTCGGTCGCTACGTAGCGACCGAACGGAACACACGCTCGTTCGCTACGTAGCGACCGAGCGGGATGGACGAGCGACCGAGCTTGGCTCGTGCTCGGTCGCTACGTAGCGACCGAGCGAGACGGACGCTCGGTCGCTACTTGGCTCGAGCTCGGTCGCTACGTAGCGACCAAGCTTGGCTCGAGCTCGGACGCTACGTAGCGACCGAGCTTGGCTCGAGCTCAGACGCTACGTAGCGACCGAATGGAACACACGCTCGTTCGCTACACAGCGACTGAGCGGGACGGACGCTCGGTCGCTACGTAGCGACCGAGCAAGACGGATGCTCGGTCGCTACGTAGCGACTGATCTTGGCTCGAGCTTGGTCGCTACGTAGCGACCGAGCGGGACGGACGCTCGGTCGCTACGTAGCGACCGAGCGAGACGGACACTCAGTCGCTATGTAGCAACCGAGCTTGGCTCGAGCTTGGTCGCTACGTAGCGACCGAACGGAACACACGCTCGTTCGCTAAGTAGTGACCGAACGGAACGCACGCTCGTTCGCTACGTAGCGACCGAGCGGGA
>NW_013626297.1:0-122 GCF_000695525.1 Brassica oleracea var. oleracea
AATTGAGAAATGAAAAACTAAATCTATACTAATAAAAGGGAGCTTTTGAGGCTCCATAGGACGTCTAAATCAGCGGGAAAAACTTATTCTAAAAGATGACACGTGGCGTTAACAAAAAATAA
>NW_013626297.1:229-579 GCF_000695525.1 Brassica oleracea var. oleracea
AATAATAAGTAAATATACAATATAATAAATAGAAATATTACATTAAACATCTATCATAATATTATCATTTGATATAAAAAAAATAGAATAAGTAAATATACAATTGATAAATGAAAAAATAAATTAAACACCTATAAAATAATAACTAAATACAAAATATAAGAAATCGAAATATTATACTAAACATTATCGTATTAAACATTATCTTATTAATAGAATAAGTAAATATATAAATAATAATTAAATATAGTATATAAGAAATAAAAATATTAAATTAAATATATATCATAATATTATCATGGAATAAAAATAAAAATAAGAAAAGATAAACATTAAGTAAATACACAATA
>NW_013626298.1:0-579 GCF_000695525.1 Brassica oleracea var. oleracea
TTGGTGGTCCCTTCATCCACCTTTTTCATTAATGAGGAAGACAGACCAACTTGACGGGTGCGCTGCTCAAAATCCACTATATCCTCTCGGAAACTGTATTTGTTTCTCCTTCCTACTCATCTTCTAGATCCAATTTGAGAAAAAAAATTGAAACCCTAAAAATGTCGACTTCGTCATCTGCCTCCACCCATCGCAGCCGTCGTGAATACAGCACCACAAGTTCAGATTACCGCTCAAGTTCCTCACCTGAGCCGGCCGAGGAAGAACCTCGTTTCATGACATTTGAAGCGCGGCAACAAGCTAGTCGGATGTTATTTATCGCCGGCCCACCCGTGCCAAACCCATGGTCTAATCGTCATTTAACTGAAGTAAGCTTCCGTAAGTATCAACAACTTTGCTTACGAGGGTTTTTAGTCCAGGGGATGTTAGTGTTCGATGAACCGGGATTTGCTGAGGCTCGCTCAATAGTAGAAAATGTTGGGTTGATGTACACTGTTTTGCATGTGCGGCCTTTCTGTCCAAGGGTGGTTAAAGAATGCATCTCTAACCTATACGGTTCGGACGCGGGCGTTTATATCA
>NW_013626299.1:0-579 GCF_000695525.1 Brassica oleracea var. oleracea
ATTTTATCTTTAACATTTAAGAACAAAAACATATGAAATATTTTTTTTCAATTAAATGGGTTAATCCTGGTACTATCTCTAACCATTTATTATAATAGGATTAAAATAAGGCCGGATTAAAATAGAACTAGAATTATAATAAACAAAAGAGGGTTAGCCCTGATCTGTAGTTAACATCCCTAACTGCTGTCAAGTTTTAGACAGACGAATGTCTATTCATTTAAAAGAGGCAAAGACTCGCAACTTATGTCTATATTTCTTTAATAGAGTGGTTCCATTGCTCCAAATTAAACTCAACAGTTTGCGTTGAGTTTAGTAGATTCTACCTCACTCATCTTTTAGTCTCGTTATTTCAGGCATTGAAATACAAGAAGCCAGTATACAAACAAGTCCTGTTTCGCTTCATCTCCAGTGAGAAAGAAACACAAACTCAGAGAATAAGCTGTCCTTGATATACAGTATGTTTGGTGAATAATCCTTGAATGAGAAAATACAATCACTGTTCACTTTCCTTATTTGATCTAAACCAAAGTGCTGCAAACAAACTAAAGATCAGTGCCTCACTTGCCTGGGCACCTA
>NW_013626300.1:0-291 GCF_000695525.1 Brassica oleracea var. oleracea
ATTCATCCTGGTTTGATTAGAATGACAAAGAAATTGTCATATTCTCAGACAGAAAAACTTGGATCACCTCATTGGAAAGTGGGATAACTTCTTCATCCTAACTCCTATGAGATTTATTCAACTTCCTGGTGATTCTACACTACTTTATGTATCCAAATACAGCTTCTCAGATCGCGATTCATCCTGGTTTGATTTGAAAGGCCAAGAAGTTGTCATATTCCCAAACAGGAAAATTGGGAGCACCTGATTTGAGAGTGGGATAACTTCTTCATCCTAACTCCTATGAGATTT
>NW_013626301.1:0-579 GCF_000695525.1 Brassica oleracea var. oleracea
AAGGTCAAGGCGGACATCACGACATCTACCGCCGAGTAAGAACACTCTCGGCATGAAACAGAACTACGAGATGGCTTGATCCTCGAAAGGGGTAAGTAGGCAGCTCGTCAAATGACGAGTTCAGCTATCCCCCTCTCTAAAAAGGGGGGGAGTGGGTGCGTATACTCGTATACTCCCACTTAAAAAATCGCCATTATTTTAATCGAGTTTTTAAGAAACTTCAAAAACTTTTACTACAATATACGTTGTCCTTTTTATCGGAAAACGTTTACGCTTCAGTTAAACTCAAAAAATTTTCAGGACACGCCTGGAAACATTTAGACTCTTGTCTGCAGCCTCATCCGGCCCAAAAATCGTAAAAAAATCATCATCCTGCAAACGCACAAAGATACACGTATAATCCTCGAAACAACTGCGAGACGTCGCAAAGTTAAAATTCGAAGATAATACGAACAAATTGTCCGAACGCGACCCCCAAAACCTTACACCCCGTTTGTCGATTGGCCCCGACGAACACGCCATCCGTCTTAAGAAACGCAATTCGATCACTCTTTTGATCTTTAAAAACGTCCAGCACAA
>NW_013626302.1:0-579 GCF_000695525.1 Brassica oleracea var. oleracea
GCAACCTCAACATTTACCCTCCACAGTACTGGTAAATCATTTGTCTTATATTATGAAAACAAAAAAAGTAAATTGATATGAAAAAACTTACAGGTGGCAGACCGTCAAAGAACTTCTAAGGATAACTTCGATGGAAACAAGCAAAGACTACAAAAAGATTGGTTAGTACATAAATAGGGTTTCAATATATACTATAATTCAAATACAAGACTTATATGAAGCACAAGATACTTTTCTAAATGCACTTATTTAATTAATCCTGTTGCAGGCTTTTTTTTAAAAAAAAAACCTTGCAGGCTTTTTTTAAAAAAAAAAACCTTGCAGGCTATTTATTCCGAAAAGGTTGGAAAGTTTTAACATGGTTTAGCAATGCCCACATGGACCCTGAAGTCTACCTGAATGCAAGAAAATTTGATCCTTTTATATGGGATGTAAATTATATTTCTCATCTTGCGTTTTTTTTGTTCCAAATAATGTTTGTTTCATTTTGAATGTTTGTAGCAAGAACTAACGTAGTATGGACTGATAATTTCTTGGTAAGACTCAATTATCAGGAAACATGAATATCCTCTTCTCCGT
>NW_013626303.1:0-579 GCF_000695525.1 Brassica oleracea var. oleracea
GAATGAATGATTTGTCTATATGAGTACACTGAAAAACGCCAATATAAATGCTAAAGCAGGTTTCACCAGTCTGAAAGAAGACTATGGCTAGGCTAATATATTATTGCCTAAGGGTATGCGTCTAGAAATCAGTGATGCCTTATATTCACCCAGCTCTAAGAGCAAGAGTAGCCTATTGAGTTTTAAAGATATAAGAACGAATGGTTTCCATATTGAAACAATGGGCGAAGGAAACAAAGAGTTCCTTCAGATATATGTATAAAATCTCCCAAGGCCATAATAAGTCCTAAGACTATACCTACATTCTCTACTGACCTAGACTATGTATAGATCAGTATGATAGAGGCTTTAAGCCTGCGAAAATATACATTTTATGGCACGACCGGATTGGCCATCCTGGTCCAAACATGATGCGAAAATTGATATTCAAAAGGCACACATTAAAAGATAAGAAGAGTTATCCCAAAGAATCTCACGTGTGTAGCATGTACACAAGGGAAACTCATTCGACCATCACCAGTATAACGGCTAAGAGCCATTTTTTCATAAATAAAGACTATATGTCTAGATAATACTGGT
>NW_013626304.1:0-374 GCF_000695525.1 Brassica oleracea var. oleracea
TGAATCCAACTATCCAACATCAGGGGGAGAAAGAAATAAGCTGGTAAGAGAGAATAAGAGAAATAGAATGGCATTTACCATCATTGTCTTGGCAAGATCCTCGGACTAGAAAATATGATTTAAGACGTCCAAAGCATGTGATTAAATGATACAAAAGCTAGCAGAACTAGATGCCAGACACATTGACCCGAAAAGAAAAGAATGACTAAGTCATACCAGCTTAGCACCACGAATTTGATGTCCTAAGAGACACAATCAAGTTGCTACAGTGTCTATACAAGATAGACCAATAAGTTCCAAAAGATAAGAAACCTTGGAAAGAAATGGAAGGTGCATAGAATGATACAAATCCGAGTTCAAAGGAAACCAGTCCA
>NW_013626304.1:386-579 GCF_000695525.1 Brassica oleracea var. oleracea
GCTAGCTAAACATCTAAGGTACCAAACCATGTAGTTTGGGACGCCAAACTGCAAGGTAGTAAAGGTCCTGGATAATAAGATCTCAAATCTATTAGATCATGTCTGGAAAACTATGGAACTACATAAGAGTGTTAACACCAATGATGTAGAAAGTAGCACTTGAGTTTAAAGATATAAAGCGAGGATCATGAAC
>NW_013626305.1:0-578 GCF_000695525.1 Brassica oleracea var. oleracea
AGAGTCAAGGGATACAGCGACATCTAACAGCTCCGTACTCACCACAACAGAACGGAGTCGTAGAGAGACGTAATAGGACATTAATGGAGATGACAAGAAGCATTATGAAGCATATGAAAGTGCCAAATTGGTTGTGGGGTGAGGTAGTCAGACATTCAACATACTTGATCAACCGGGTAGCAACAAGAACCTTGAAAACACAGACTCCATACGAGAGTCTTAAGAAGAAGAAGCCAAACGTGGGTCACTTACGTGTTTTCGGTTGTGTCCGCTACGCAAAAACTGAAGCTCCACATCTAAAGAAACTAGACGATAGATCTCGAGTGTTGGTGCATCTTGGTGTTGAACCAGGAACAAAAGCTTATCGCTTATTTGACCCAAAGGTGCGCAGAGCGGTCGTCAGTAGGGATGTTGTTTTCGATGAACTCAGGAGCTGGGAATGGGAAACAAAAGGAAAGGAAGCAACAGGAGATCAGAGTTTGATCACATACCCGAGTCTTGATGGTGAGAATAAAAGAATTGCAACTGAAGAAGCCGCTAACGATGATGAAGCAATCAAGGATTCAGCTAACGATGAT
>NW_013626306.1:0-578 GCF_000695525.1 Brassica oleracea var. oleracea
TTAATCAGCAAAAATCCTTACTTATTCATCATCATTAGTATTAAACTACTTGAATACATTTCATCATATTACTATAAATGACTATCAGTACCTTCTTCGCTGCGTTAGCAGTAGCCATCTCAACAAAGCAACAGCCCACATGGTCACCCCTGCCGTCTACAATAAGTCGAACACGAATAATTTCTTCTCGAACATCTTTGAAGAAGTTGATGCTGTAAAAAAAAAGGAGGATAATACACATGAGTCATGAAAGGCGTGCTCCAAGAACGAAAGAGGAATTAAAAGCTGCTACTTACATATCTGATATTCTTGTGTTGTAAGAGAGTCCGTCAACAAAGACCGTCTTTTTTCTTACAATTTCCTGAATTTTAAACGACCCAAGTGTGTTAAAACAAGACAATAAAGAGAACAAAAAAAAGAAAAAAGTAGAATCAACACCATAATAATACATAACAGTTGTGTAATTAAACTCTAGGCCTGACATATATTTTTGAAGATAACAAGAAGAAGAGGTACCTCAGTAAAATGGGGGGTTTCATCAAGTCCTTTTTCCACTGCCGCCACATCTTCTTTTATCT
>NW_013626307.1:0-578 GCF_000695525.1 Brassica oleracea var. oleracea
CACCTGATTTGAAAGTGGAATAGCTTCATCATCTTAACTCCTATGAGGTTTATTCAACTGCCTAGTGATTCTACACAACTTTATGTGTCCAAATACAACTTCTTACATCGCGGTTCATCCTGGTTTGATAAAATGATGAAGAAATTGTCATATTCCCAAACAGAAAAACTGGAATCACCGGATTTGAAAGTGGGATAGATTCTTCATCCTAACTCCTATGTGATTTATTCAACTTGCTCGTGATTCTCCACTACTTTATGTGTTTAAATACAACTTCTTATATCGCTGTTCATCCAGGTTTGATTAGAATGACGAAGAAGTTGTCATATTACCAAACAGGAAACATGGAATCACCTGATTTGAAAGTGGGATAGCTTCTTCATCCTAACTCCTATGAGATTTATTCAACTTCCTAGTGATTCTCCACTACTTTATGTGTCCAAATACAGCTTCTTACATCGCGGTTCATCCTACTTTGATTAGAATGATGAAGAAGTTGTCATATTCCCTAACTGGAAAACTGGAATCTCATGCTTTGAAAGTGGAATAGCTTCTTCATCTTAACTCCTATGAGATTT
>NW_013626308.1:0-578 GCF_000695525.1 Brassica oleracea var. oleracea
TTCTTTGGAAGTCTACACTGTCTGATAATTTTCAGATCTGAAAAAATTTATACATTTTAAAATTTGAAAATAATTTTAAATCTGAAAATACTTTTCAAAATAGAATTTATAAGATAAACTAGTAGCAAATTAATGCACAGAGCTTGATCTATAAATTTATTTGAATATAAACATATAAATACATATTTAAAATCTATTAATCTAAAACTTACATTTTTAGAGGAGAAATGAAATCCATGAGTGATAATACCTACAAAAAAAGATAATATTGTTAGAAATAAATAACATAAAAATACACATTTAAAATCTATAGGTATAAAACTTACATTTTTTAAAGGAAAAGATGAAAACCAAGAATCATAATATCTAAAATGACAAGATAACATTGTGAGAAAGACTTGAGAAAAATTTAGAGAGAAAGAAGAGAAATGTGAGAGTTTTTGAAAGAATTGAGAGAATTTTAGGGAGAAGGAAGAAAGTTTTAGAGAGAAGGAAGAGAGTTTTAAAAACTTGTGTAGCCACTTTAGAGATATACTGTATTAATTTTGTTTATATAGGGAGACAAAAATGTAACTAGG
>NW_013626309.1:0-578 GCF_000695525.1 Brassica oleracea var. oleracea
CACAAAGGTAACCACACTATAACTAGAGTTGTTGCGTAATGAATTTGAACTTGAACTAGAGTAGGTTAGAGTAGTAGTAGAATTAAAACTTGAACTGAACCAGAACTGAAGTAGTTGTGTAGTTAAGTTAAGTGTAATCAATTTTTGAATGGTCTGTGTGAACTTGAATTTAAACTTGAACTGAACCAGAACTGAATTTAAACTTGAAATAATTAATTTGAAAACCTGATTTGATGTTTATTGAATGGTCTGTGTGAAGTAGTTGTGTAGTTAAGTTAAGTGTAATCAATTTTTGGTGGTTAGAAGGTGTTTACTTCCTTGTACTTTCAAACCCAAAAGTAGTTTAAAAACCTAGCTAATCGACATCTTAAAACACAAACGAAAACTTAAAAACTTCAATACTCAACCAAAATGGATCCTTTTCCCCTAAACTCTCCCGGCTTTGTTAACCTGCTTACTTCCCAGACCACTCAGCCAATAGAAATAGGATCTTCTGAGGTTCCCAAACCTCCGGAAAGGAGGAAGTGGACAATCAAAGAAGATTTGGTGTTGATCAGTGCTTGGTTGAACACCAGCAA
>NW_013626310.1:0-578 GCF_000695525.1 Brassica oleracea var. oleracea
TACAACGCAATCTTTCCAATGAAAATACATTTAATCATTATATACGCAAAAAATCTTACTTTCCATTAATCATTGTACACCGGTGCTTTAATCAACCCCGGTTCCTGGATTAAGTTTTGGGCCTAACTTAATTTGGGAGTTAAACACGTATGGCCCAATGATTATGTTTTCGTTGCGTTGGTGGTCCCTTCATCCACCTTTTTCATTAATGAGGAAGACAGACCGACTTGACGGGTGCGCTGCTCGAAATCCATTATATCCTCTCGGAAACTGTATTTTTTTCTCCTTCCTACTCATCTTCTAGATCCAATTTGAGAAAAAAAATTGAAACCCTAAAAATGTCGACTTCATCATCTGCCTCCACCCATCGCAGCCGTCGTGAATACAGCACCACAAGTTCAGATTACCGCTCAAGTTCCTCACCTGAGCCGGCCGAGGAAGAACCTCGTTTCATGACATTTGAAGCGCGGCTACAAGCCAGTCGGATGTTTTTTATCGCCGCCCACCCGTGCCAAACCCATGGTCTAATCATCATTTAACTGAAGTAAGCTTCCGTAAGTATCAACAACTTTGCTTAC
>NW_013626311.1:0-578 GCF_000695525.1 Brassica oleracea var. oleracea
GTACTGTGCGCGTTTATTACTTCATTATGAATTAATTACACAGACAAACACACTGTTAATGAGTCTATTTGCGAGTTTCGAAGGATACGATTATGCTTTCTGTCTACCAAACCAAATAGGCAAATAATAGTAAGATAAGTTTTAAGTTTATCATCCACAAAACAAACGGAAGGTTGCATAGTATTATCACATGATTGATAAACACCAAAGAGCTTCTAATTAGTCTCTTGAGAGAGAAATTCATTACATCAACATCCGCTCCTTCTCAAAAGGACTGTGACCCCTCTCCCTCCTTGGCCCTGGCCTTCTGCGTCATAAGAGCCCAGGCCTTCTGCTTCTTAAGAGCCCTGGCCTTCTGCTTCTTAAGAGCCCTGGCCCTCTGCTTCTTAAGAGCAGTGAGCTTCTTTGTCATCGCATTGAGCCTCCACTCAGTCATATAAAAATCCATCTTCTCCTGGATCTCGTCGGCAAACTCAAGCATTTGAGCTACAGAAACAATAAAAGACGAATTGATGAGAAGATTAATGAACCTTGAAAGTAAAGAATCAAGAAAAACGTGTTATGCACCTGGGGGACAA
>NW_013626312.1:0-578 GCF_000695525.1 Brassica oleracea var. oleracea
TATAAGAAAATTCTAACATATAAGAAAAATATAACATATAAGGTGACTTCTTTTTTGTATTTTAAAGTCGTTTTAAAAAAATATATATAACATATAAAGGTTTCCTCAAATTTGTAATTTAAAGTCATTTTAAAAAATTCAAAATATAACATATAAGAAAAAATCTAATTTTTTTATTATATGGTTAATGTGATTGTTTAAGTTTTTTTAATAATATAAATTTAAACAAAAATGAAGAAGGATGCAAAAATTGTTATCAAATCTTTATTATTCATAATCATTAATTCCCGTATATATGTAAATCATATTAGGTAATTCCGTAGCTTTTATTTAAGGAAAGAATACACACTTCATATATTTTAGGTTAATATAATGTTCTCTAGTGTTATATAATTATGGAATAATATGACACCATTAGATTAAATTATACTTTATACTAGGATAAGACATGCGCCTTGCGCATGGTGAGTTTATTTCTATATATTATCGATAAATTTTTTATATATTTGATAATTTTATTTATATATGTACAATATTTTTTGTTGTTATTATATAATTTTTTTCCGATGGATCAGATC
>NW_013626313.1:0-578 GCF_000695525.1 Brassica oleracea var. oleracea
ATGATACATGGCAAGAGAGGTCATGGGACGCCATCAAGATAAATATATGACTGCAATGTCTGATGTATATGGCATTACCAAATGCAAGAAAAACCGATAGCCATGTATGAAGTCCACGAGTGTATTTGGCCGCAGAGCCATAGTTTGATAAGATCGTAAAAACTCGTTGCAGCAATGATCATTGGTCACATCATGATCTTGGACACTCATGAGATGAGTTGTGGACATGTATAGACGAGGTCTATGACCCGAACATGGATCGATCAGATTAAAACATTGCCGATGGTAGTGAAAAGGAGAAGTTCATATAGTCCACACTTTATCATCGTCACCAATCATAATTGCCAAAGGGAGTATCTGTGGGCTTGTGTGGTTGAGATCTATGACTCAACATGAATAAATTAGAATAGAATATGGCCGATGATGATAATAAAGAAAGATCAATGGAAAAAGACATTGGTACACATCCGTGTATAGAAGATACACCGGATCACAGGTTTACGACCTGGGATTATAAATTCATGGTACCACACTTAGTATATTGTCCATAAGTATGTTTAGTCTGTCCGACAAAAGTA
>NW_013626314.1:0-578 GCF_000695525.1 Brassica oleracea var. oleracea
AAAAGAAAACATTAAAAATCCTCAAATAAAAAAAAAACTAAACCTACTATCCCACGATTTTTTTTTTTCTGAAAAATTGATTTTTCGAAACTGATTATTCTTATCTGTAGAATACAATAAATCTGTAGAACTCGGTTTCTATAGGTTTTTATATTTATAGTAATATGTAGATTTGATTTCTACAAGTTTTAGATTTACAGTAATGTATAACTCATTTTCTACAAGTTTTTAGATTTATATTAATATGTAGATTTTGATTTCTACATGTTTTAGATTTATAGTAATTTGTAGATTCCGATTTCTACAGATTTTAGAGCGATAGGTTAAGCGCGGAATGTGAATTTATAAATATTTTTAAGAGTATTATTATTTACGTAGATCACGTATTCTAAACATAGTAGATTCAATAAAAATAGATTTTATTTTCTACTTTGTAGAATGTCAATTATACTTTATGTAGTATATAATTTGAAATTATGATTTAAACATTTTTAAATCTGAAAAAATACCACTAATTTCTTTTTTTAACATTGAATCATTCATTGTAATATAAGTTCATGACTAAATTGGTTTTACAT
>NW_013626315.1:0-578 GCF_000695525.1 Brassica oleracea var. oleracea
TCAACCATTCATAAACGGTACGAGACGGACGAAGCCGATCTCTCGCCTAAGACAGCAGAACCAATATCATGATAATGGCACGAGCTTGTATTCATACAATGCCATTTATGTCTCACTCAATACCAATGAAACCGACCTCGCATTCGAGATGAACATAATCAAACTACGTTTAGACTTGATCCCTTAACGGGTATGTAGGCAGCTCGACCCCGAGTTCAGTCACGATCTTTCTCTCCTTCGAGATCTCGATGTTATTCGACATAATAATAAAGTCCATTCTTGTCAACTAGAATCAAATTCTATCGTTGTGTTCTGAGGATATTGTCGTCCACGAAGTTCTTTCTTCCCTACTTTTACATCTCAAACACTATCAAATACTTAATGTAGATTTTAGGATCTACATTTTGGCGCCGAATGTGGGTAAGATAGAGAAAGGACATCCTTATTTGGAACCCAATCCGATGGTTCGAAAGCGCGAGAATGGATCCGACCTACACTGCCATCGACACTACCAAACCACGAAACGGTAAAGCCGATCTCTCCAGACCGACACGAGCCGAAACTTCACCCACTGAGAT
>NW_013626316.1:0-578 GCF_000695525.1 Brassica oleracea var. oleracea
ATATATATATATATATATATATATATATATATATATTTCATATACATATATATGTGTGGTAAAAATATGTAACAGCCAAATTAATTTTAATTACCTTTCAAATGCCTCAATCTCCTCGCAGTTAAGAAGTATATATGTTTGGGCACTGTGAGCATCATCTTCACTCGACCACCAAACTTCTTTCAATTTCCCACCTAGACGTCCAATCTGACAGAATATGTCTGGAACATCTTCAACAATATATGTCGGCATAACACCACCATCATCATATCTGCTCGTAGTTGTTTTCCGTGTTCAGACTTGGGACCCAAAGTAGTATGACGTGAAGTGAGATGTTTCCTCGTTCAAACTCCCAGCAACTATTGAACCTTCAACCCTAGCCAGATTTTTGGCTTTCCCTTTCAAATATTTCATGGCTCGCTCGTAAGGATACATCCATCCGTTATGAACAGGTCCACGAAGCAATGCCTCGTATGGAAGGTGGACAACTAAATGTTCCATGACGTCAAAAAATGACTGAGGAAAAATCTACTCCAAGTTGCACATCAAGATCGGGATATTCTCATCAAGTTGTCTGA
>NW_013626317.1:0-578 GCF_000695525.1 Brassica oleracea var. oleracea
GAAGTCAGCACCTTCACACTTGCGCTGAACTTGGGCACATCACAGTAGGAGATATTGTTGTGAGACACATCGAGTATCCTAAGCTTAGGCAAAGTGGTAAGCTCTGTCGGTATACTCCCGGTGAGTTGGTTGCTATGAAGATTGATAGTTTCCAGCGAATCAAGCTTAGCAAAACTCGGAGATATCGTACCCGTGAGCTCCTGCCTCCCTAGGTTAACAACTGTAATGTTACTTGGAGAACAAGCAATCCCGAGCCAGCTATGACACGGATCATTCCCTTTCCATCTCATAGCCAGCTTCATCGGATAATTAAACGACTCAGCTATAGACAGCAACGTATCGACGCGAGGATCACAAGGAACACCAGCGGTATCCAGACAGAAGCTATTCGTTACCGCATCAACACTAACAGACTTCTGGAATAACGGAGTGGGTCCTTGAAATAAATTATTAGTCAAATTCACAACAGTAAGAGACTTGAGACCGGTAAACGACGGTGGGACAACACCGGTGAGCTGATTATCTCTTACATTGAAGAGCCTCAGAGACTGCAAACCAGAGAGATCAGGGATTGGACC
>NW_013626318.1:0-144 GCF_000695525.1 Brassica oleracea var. oleracea
TCCTTAAGGCCTTGAAACCCTTAATCTCGTTTGAAATTCCTAAAGGCTTTGAAAACCTTAAATCTCACATTGCTTGAAAGATTGATTTAAGGATTATGAATATTTACATATTGAATGTGAGTTAGGTTGCTAGATTACTTGATT
>NW_013626318.1:264-578 GCF_000695525.1 Brassica oleracea var. oleracea
AGTGAATATCAAAGTGACCGTGTGGCCTAGTATCCGGATGGTTATATAAACCGGATTGCATCATGATCCGATCCTTAAGATCGTTGTATCTTATAATGGCCGTGAGGTATAAGCATCACAATGCAAAGCCGTATGGCCTAAGCATTATAGAGAGACTTATGAAATCATATGCACTGATTATTTAAATTGGTTGCAAGAATTCTAAAACAATGAATTGATTGATAATATGATTTCAGATGCCGAGATTTGAACCCCTGGATTATGCCATTCAAATTGCCCTGAAGTCTAAAGGACTCGGGAAATGTATCATTGAA
>NW_013626319.1:0-578 GCF_000695525.1 Brassica oleracea var. oleracea
CTGATCTCGTGCATAAATCGCGGAAGAAACCACTTATCCCTGCAACTTCATGAACATTTCGTGGTAATTGTTCCTTGAAGGCAAACAGAAGGAGGCGCTGCATCATTACATGGCAATCGTGGCTTTTCAAGCCAGTAAACTTTCCTTCCTTTCTGTCGATACAGTTATGCAAATTTGATGCGTAACCGTCTGGAAATTCCACATCGTTTGAAATCCAATCAAAGAACGCATCTTTTCCCGCTGCATCAAGTCGGTATATGGGAAAAGGAGCCCTACCATTCTCATCAACATGAAGTTCTGAACGAGCACATATATCGACTAAATCCAGTCTTGACTTCAAATTATCCTTTGTTTTACCTTGAACATTAAGGATCGTGTTCATGAGATTGTCAAAAAAGTTCTTCTCAATATGCATGACATCTAAATTATGCATTAGCAGATGATCCTCCCAGTATGGCAGATCCCAGAAAATATTTTTTTTGTGCCAATTATGTAGGTCTCCAACAGCATCTACCAGAAAACGCTCATGTCCACCAAAATCTCTTAGTTGTGTCTTCAAATCTTTCCCACAAATTTCC
>NW_013626320.1:0-578 GCF_000695525.1 Brassica oleracea var. oleracea
ACTGACGAAACCACAGATGCTGCTTGTCGGTAAGGAAGTGAGTGAAACTCGTATGTCCCCTGTCGAGGGCCGAGTACATCATACGGTTGATCCATGCGCTGATCCCGTTCCCGAATCGGTTGAACCTAATAAAAAGAACGAACGGTTAATAATGAATCAAATTTTAAGGAAAAAAAAATATGTTTAATTATCATGTTTGACCCCGTCCATGCGGATACGGAGTGAGATAGGGAAGATGGTCACGACCGGGCTGTCGAACCAACTCCGCAACACTCATCACTCCCGGAGGACCCGGAGGAGCAGGAGCGGGTGCAGCAGCGGGAGCGAGAGGAGCAGGAGCGGGTGCAGCAGAGGGAGATGTATGGTAGGAGCTGTGGGGCGAAGGGGAATCCTGAAAATAGCTGGAATCCCGAGACTGGCTCCCCGTACCATCACGACCACGACGCTGTCGAGACCGGGTCTAATCATCATGAGTCCTGTAAATTAAAAAAAATATATTTAATAAACATAGAAATTTATAAATTAATTTTCTTTTAAAAAAAAAAATCTCAAATAATAGTTTTTAATCACAAAAAAAG
>NW_013626321.1:0-302 GCF_000695525.1 Brassica oleracea var. oleracea
TTTAAAAATCAAAAAACGTTTTAAAAATAGTAAAACGTTTTGAATTTAAAAAAAAAAAATAATACCAAAAAAAACTAAAACAACAATCCAAACAACAATCCTAACTTATATATCCTAAACTATCCATTCAATCCTAAAATTTTCAATCAAACAACCTAAAATCCGAGATCTAACTTCCAAAACCCTAAACAATTGAGATAAAACAAGGTTTGGGATGATTCTTACATGATTTGGAGTTTGGGGAAGAGATATGAAGGTGAGAAGAGGATTCGCCGGTGATGGGAGGTCGAGAAGGGCCGGAA
>NW_013626321.1:389-578 GCF_000695525.1 Brassica oleracea var. oleracea
GAAGAAGGAAGAAGAAGGGATATTATATCTAACGTTTCCGACGGACACGAGTTCGTCAGTATTCCGTCGGTATAATTAAAAATATACCAATTGGCGATTCGCGAAAATTTTCACGCGGTTGGGTTCTCCCGGGCAAATTGGTATTCCGACGGAATGTGTGTCCGTCAGTATATTCCGACGGAATACTGA
>NW_013626322.1:0-578 GCF_000695525.1 Brassica oleracea var. oleracea
ATAAATCTAATAGGAGTTAGCATGAAGAAGCTGTCACACTTTCAAATGATGTGATCCAGTTTTTCATTTCAGGAATATGACAACTTCTTCGTCATTCTAATCAAACTAGGATGAACCGCGATGTAAGAAATTGTAGTTGGACACATAAAATAGTGGAGAATCACGAGGAAGTTGAAAAAATCTCATAGTAGTTATGATGTAGAAGCTATCCCTCTTTCAAATCAGGTGATTCCAATTTTTTTGTTTGGAAACATGGCAACTTCTTCATCATTCTAATCAAAGTAGGATGAACCGCAATGTAAGAAGCTGTATTTGGACACATAAGGAAGTGTAGAATCACTAGGAATTTGAATAAATATGATAGGAATTAGCATGAAGAAGCTATCCCAGTTTCAAATGATGTTATCCCAGTTTTCCATTTGGGGAATATGACAACTTCTTTGTCATTCTAATCAAACCAGGATGAACCGCGATGTAATAAGCTGTATTTGGACACATAAAGTAGTAGAGAATCACAAGGAAGTTTAATGAATCTCATAGGAATTAGGATGAAGAAGTTATCTCACTTTCAAATCAGG
>NW_013626323.1:0-578 GCF_000695525.1 Brassica oleracea var. oleracea
ACTACACTGAGTCCTCTGGGCGTACCGGACCACTCCAAAGACAGCAATAGGGGAAAGCCCCTACTCGCTGGTCAACGGCTCTAAGGCCATTGTACTTACAGAGATGCACGTAAGAACAACGGTCTTCAGATCTACTTCTCGGGAGGAAAACAACAAGCTGATGGCGCTAAGCCTCGACCTGCTCGATGAAAAAAGAGAGGCCGCTCGACTGACAAACTGGTCCTACCAGCAACACGTCGCTAGGACGTACAACAAGAAAGTCAGAACCAGAACCTTCCTGCAAGGGGACTGGGTTCTACGACGAGCAGAAAAAACAACGGGGAAACTCACCCCAGGGTGGGAAGGACCCTATAACGTCATCGAGGTGTTGAGAGCAAGCGCCTGCAGTAAGATAGCAAAGGTAAAATACAACCTAGCTGCTGGAACGCCCGACACCTCAGAGCCTATCATTTTTAATACGGTCTCCGGATCATGATTTCTATACTACTATATACTATTGAAGAATTATGATTTCCTACACCTATGTATGCAAAACGTCTCCGGACAAAGCTTATAATAAAATAGTTCCAACTATAAAA
>NW_013626324.1:0-578 GCF_000695525.1 Brassica oleracea var. oleracea
CATAAGGCGCAGCCCCAATTTTATCGCGTTCTACTTTTAGAAGAGCGGGAAGACCACTTACCACGGACCTTTTCGACCTTTAATTCCGCCTAACTCACCTAACTTGCCAAGCCACTCGCTGAAATCTCAAACTAGAAGCTCATGGTTCTAACGAGCTGGGGGGCTAACTGTTGGGGTCAAAATCGGTCACGACGGAATCGATGTCTGAAAGTTCGTAAAAATCGGCATGAACGTTTCGAAAAATAAATCTTAGAAAAAGATTTATTTTTACGAAGAATCTTGCGGAGAAAGACTCGAACAAGGTTGCTGCGTAGCAACCAGCACAAAAGCTGGTCGCTACGTAGCGACCGAGCTCTCCCCGAAGCTCGGTCGCTACGTAGCGATCGCGCACGTACACCGCTCGGTCGCTACGTAGCGACCGAGCTCTCCCTGAAGCTCGGTTGCTACGTAGCGACCGAGCTCTCACCGAAGCTCGGTCGCTACGAAGCGACCGATCTCTCCCCGAAGCTCGGTCGCTACGTAGTGACCGACCACGTACATGGCTCGGTCGCTACGTAGCGACCGAGCACGCACACGAC
>NW_013626325.1:0-578 GCF_000695525.1 Brassica oleracea var. oleracea
AATAAAATAAAAGAAAAATGACTTAGTCTCAAGCAAGTGACTAAATCACAATGTGACAATCAACCTAGAACTTGGCATCGGCGCCAATTTGATGTTAGGAGTTTTCAAGGCTCCTAATCAAATGTTGTAGTATAAAAGATTGTCGAACCAATCCTAGGTGATTGTAAAGCAAAGGGAATGCAAGTTCATGTTAAGGTAAGTGCAATCCGGTTTTAAAGATGGTATGAACTAAGAATTAATACGCTAATGCAATAAAGTAATGATCTTTCTTTCTCAATATGAAGCAAGAGGACTCATGGGGCTAGGCATTTGATCTTGGGTGATGTAGATCCAATCTAAGGGTGGCAAGCTATCAATCAAACACTTTTCTTATGCCTAGACACTAAGCTAAACAAGCTCTATCTCTAGATGAATGTTCTTTTGGTAAAGCAACTCAAGCATCTAATCTCTTAGGTTGAATGGTACTAAAGCAAACATGGAGAACAAGTCTAATAGCAATCTTAACTCCTTTAGCAACTAATATCTTAGGTGAATCAAGCTAAAAGCATTGAAGAGTTGGTTAAGGCATTTCATCATAC
>NW_013626326.1:0-578 GCF_000695525.1 Brassica oleracea var. oleracea
TGAATTGCAGCTGATTGAACATAAATTCTTGGTTACGATCCACATCTCGCTACAAGAAAACAGCGACATACTGAGGGAAAAAATCGTCGGTATGTCGTCGGAATAACGTTATTCCGACGACATACCGACGAAACAAGTCCTCGGAAATAACTCTTCAGAAATTCATTTTTCCTCGGAAATCCCTCGGAATTTTTCGACGGAAATCCGAGGAAATTCCGAGGACCACCAGTTCGTCGGAAAGCTCCTCGGAATATACCGAGGAAGAACTTCGTCGGGATATTTCGATGGACTTTCCGATGGTCCAATCCTCGGAATTTCCGACGAAATATTCCTCGGAATTTTCATCGGAAAATTCCGAGAGAAGGGTCCCTCGGAAAATTCCGAGGAACGTGGTCCCTCAGAATATTCCGAGGAACATGTCCCTCGGTATATTCCGAGGAGCGGGGTCCCTCGGTATATTCCGAGGAAGATGTCCCTCGGTATATTCCGATATAATTAATTTCCTCGGAATGTAAAAAATATTATTTAAAATTAAAATAAAAATTTTGAAATTTAAATTCGAAAATATAAAATTAAAA
>NW_013626327.1:0-578 GCF_000695525.1 Brassica oleracea var. oleracea
TTTTGTTTCCATTAATAATAAAATAAACTTTTGTGTAGACATAGTAAGAGAAAATATATTAAAAAAAATCGAAAAATTATCCATAAAAATATAAATTATGAAATACAATTGTCGAAAAATAATGCAAAATAATTTAGAAACCTGCAAAAAATTAAATAAATATTGTAAGTAATTTGTCGGATGAACATTATTTTACAGATTTATAAGTAAGAAAATAAAAGTTAACATGAAATAATATTAAAGTAGACATACTTTCATCGAAATAGTCAGAAAACGGGATGCTCCTGAATACAATCAGTTCCTAACCCATCACTACCCATCTGGAAAATACAAAAAGTAAATAATTGTAACAGACTATATACTTAAAATTTCGTATTTGAAAAGAAAGTAGATTAAAATTACATACCGTGACTATGGAATATTATGAAAAACTTGTTTGTAGACAACATTCAACGTTTTTGTCTGCGTTTTTCCTTCTTTACCAATTATTAGGATTTTCAATCCAGATCTCGACTTAACTCTTGAAAGTGTAACGTAGAGCTGACCATGAGAGAACACTGGCCTAGGCAGAAACAACC
>NW_013626328.1:0-578 GCF_000695525.1 Brassica oleracea var. oleracea
TGTTCTTTATTCTCTTAGTCTCTCTTAATCTCTAAATCTCATATAAATTACACTAATCATTTCTTGATATTGATTCATCACTCTACATACACAAAAGTGTATAGGGACTACACAGTTCTCAGCATTACTTCAATCAATTTCAGTTCATGAGCACAGGATTCAAACAATAAGTTTTAATATCATAGCAAACTCATGACTGAACTAGAGCAATCAATTTATTCTTCAAAACACTAAACAAGCCTTTAAAGCATCCTGGGATATACACGGCATATCAATCACCACACCACCTCAACATTTCTATACTCAAGCTTTTTAATAAAGAGGGAAAGAGATCCAGCTTACAGCCAAGGAACTTTTACTAGTTCCTTGAATCTCCATGGTTCATGGCCAGATGTTGAGCTCTTGGTGTCGTATAACACCCCCTCTTCTTTCATGAACCATCCTCTTGAACCCACCATTGCTGAGACACCTCCTTTCCTCCCCGTCAAGTCGCCAAACCAGTCCCAAGTAGAAAGCTGTCACCTTTCTTCATGAACCACCACTAAGACTCAAGGATCTAGCTCTTGAAGAGCGTTGTC
>NW_013626329.1:0-578 GCF_000695525.1 Brassica oleracea var. oleracea
ATCGTAAGCAAACAATGAAGAAGAAGAGGTTCTAGATTTTCAGTTTTGAATTCAAGGTGATTGTGCCATAAGAAATAAAGGGGATATTTGATAAAAAAAAAAAATAATAAATAAAGAGATGTCTGGAGTGAGAATGGCGGAAAACCAAAAATTGGCCAAGTGTTTTGGCTCTTAAATTATTTTTTAGCTATTGCAGTGATTTTTGTTTTTTAGTGAAATTTTTTTGCAGCGCAATTTTAATGCTATAATAGAGTTACGATCCGATTTTGATCCTTTGAATAGCAGTTGGTGAATTCGTGATACCGTGAATTGCTACCAATACCCATATTTTTTGTAGTGCAGAGCTCCTGGATTATCCGAGGGGTTGAGATAGTAAGGCGACGCAGCAATGATAGCTGGTGGTGTTGTCGGAATAGTAGTATTGGTCGATGATGAAGTATTATCATCGGTCATGTATGTGTTTAAGAAAATATTAGGCCAGAGTTTGTAAGAGCTTATCTCTGATACCATAAAATATGTTATGAAAGCGTATGTTTTTTTTTTGTCAGCAAACAAAGCAGACTCATGTAGACTCTGCG
>NW_013626330.1:0-578 GCF_000695525.1 Brassica oleracea var. oleracea
TTTTGGATTTGCAGTTCATTGTGCACCATTCTTTTCAAAGTAGCCGGCGCTTTGCGTGAGAACGTGACCGAAGACTTTGCTAGGTTAATCGACTGGCCCGATGCTTTCCCGTAGCTATGCAAGATTTCTTTTAGCGCCAGCGTCGATTCTTTGTTTGCCTTGAGGAAGAACATAGTGTCATCCGCAAACAACATGTGGTTAATCCGGGGACTCCCCCTTGCCACCTTAATGCCCTCAATACGACCTTCCGCTTGTGCTTTGTTACAAAGACCCGAGAGTACCTCACTACAAAGAATGAATATGTAAGGAGAGAGGGGGTCGCCTTGGCGAATCCCTCGGCTCGGTTTAACCTTTCCTCTAGGCGAACCGTTAATGAGGAAGGAGTATGTAACTGTCGAGATACACTGCATGATTGGACCAATCTACTGGTGGTGAAATTCGAGTCTCTCTAGCACCGCTGCGATGAAGTCCCATTCTAGTCGATCGTACGCTTTACTCATGTCCGTTTTTACTGCCATCGCCACTCTTTTCTCTGCTTTAGATGTCTTCAAGGTGTGTAAAACCTCATGAGTAATTAG
>NW_013626331.1:0-152 GCF_000695525.1 Brassica oleracea var. oleracea
ATTTTGCTAGCAATAGCCGGAATGTGTATCTCGGATTATGCACATACTGATTTAGTACATTTGGAATGTCAGGGAGACAATATTCATTGTGGCCAGTCTTTCTTACGTCATACAACCTGCCACCGGAGCTGTGCATGTAACGGGAGTTGTTA
>NW_013626331.1:290-578 GCF_000695525.1 Brassica oleracea var. oleracea
CAGTCTTTCTTACGCCATACAACCTGCCACCGGAGCTGTGCATGCAACGGGAGTTGTTATTCTTGACCATATTAATACCTGGTCCGAACCATCCAAAAAGGTCTCTGGATGTTTTCCTACAACCACTGATAAAAGAGTTGAAGGATTTGTGGTCAACAGGGGTGATGACGTATGACTGCTCAACGAAGACAAATTTTACGATGCGAGCGGTGCTTTTGTGGACCATAAGTGACTTTCCTGTCTATTGGATGTTGTCTGGATGGACTACACATGGGAGATTAGCTTGTC
>NW_013626332.1:0-578 GCF_000695525.1 Brassica oleracea var. oleracea
ATTTTCAAGTAACAATCTAGGGCCAAAAATCATTCAAGATAACCTTTTAAAAAAAGATTGATGAATCGATTTGTTTGAAGATAACCGTTGGAGTAGTCTTCAAACCTGCAGGAGTTTCTATCCTCCCAACTAGGCCTGGAACGGATCGGATATCCGGGCAATTTTAAGGTATCCGGATCCGGATCCTTATACGGCGGATCCATAATTTTACTATCTTTATCCGGGTGTCGGATATCTTTCTAAAAAATGTAATATCCGGCGGATATCCGGATCCGGATTTGGATTCTTAAAATAAAAAAAAATATATTAATATATAAAAAGTATGAACAATAATTTAAAAATAAAAAAATATATAATGTTTTTAATTATTTCTATGTATAATATTACAAAATTTACATATAATTTATATATACTATTATAAAAATGAAAATATATTAAATAAAATTAATTTATATATATATATATATATATATATTACTATTTTTGAAATATTTATTAATAAATCTTACGAATCCAACATTTTACTATTCTGATCCGGATTCGGTCCCTCCGGATATCCGGATTTTCGGATCGGATGC
>NW_013626333.1:0-578 GCF_000695525.1 Brassica oleracea var. oleracea
TGTAGCATGTACACAAGGAAAACTCATTAGGCCATCACCAGTAAAATAGTTACGAACCCTTTTTTCATAATAAAGACTATATGTTTAGATAATACTGGTGAATACATGTCCCAAGCGTTTAAATGATTATGGTATGTCCATGGGGGTAAGTGTTGATAATTCTGTGATACATGTCCATACCAAGAACGGTTTGGCCGAAATCTTTTAAAACGCAAATAGCTGATTGATAGACCATAACTTATGAGGTCAAAACTCCTATTCACAGCTTGGGCCACACGAAATTTACATGCACCTAAGTTATTACGCATCAGGCCATTTAGTGAGTATAGATATCCCCTATCACAATTATTAACGGGTCAAGAGCCAGACATACCCCATCATAAGACATTTGGATGTGATGTCTATGTACTAATTGCTCCACCACAGAGAACTAAGATGGGACCTCAAAAGGAGGATGGGGATCTATGTTCGATATGATTCTCCCAAAATAATAAAGTACTTTGAGCCAACTATGGGTGATTATATTTGTAACCAGGTACACAGATTATTTTAAGACCAGAAGGAGAAAAATAATAAAG
>NW_013626334.1:0-577 GCF_000695525.1 Brassica oleracea var. oleracea
TGGTCATAAGTTTATATATTATGATGCTTGCCTTTTATATTATATGATTGGTAGGTTTTTTATTATAGTTGCAGTAAAATATAAGTAAATGCATGAGAATATATATTTTTCGTAGATACAGAACTGATTTCAAGTGGAGATAAACTCGACATCAAGAATTAGACCAAGATATCAAGTGTATTTCATACACAACGTTGTTACTTGAATGTTCCTTAGTCAAGCCTTCCCTTGGATTCTCCACAAAGCAAACAGGTTGAAGTTATATGGATGGAACATAACAGCTCCAATACCATGACCCCCTTAAAAGTGTGGGTTATTGCTTTGTTCACGTGCAGTCCTATTCTCAAGAAAGTAGCGAAAGTCCTTGCTTTGCCATTTCACATCTTCACCGGAGCACTGAGATGAAGAAAAGTCTGTACTTTCTTCTTGCCGCTGCTCCACACATACGTAATGAGCAACTACCTCTAGAATTTTTTGGAAAGAGGCGAATCTGATAGGATCAATAAATATTATATAGTCTTACAATACTTAAAGTTGCTAATCCTCATTAGCTAGGGTGTCCACGTCATTTATAAAA
>NW_013626335.1:0-577 GCF_000695525.1 Brassica oleracea var. oleracea
ATTCAGAAAACTGATTTCATTACTCATGTATTGGGTTTAAAACACAAAAATAAAGATCAGTTTCATTGTCCTATCTGTCCATTGGCAAAACAGAAGCATTTACCCTTTGATTCTCAGAACAATATGTGTACTACTCCTTTTGAACTTCTACATATTGACACTTGGGGTCCTTTCTCAGTTCAAACAGCAGAAGGATATCGATATTTTCTCACCATTGTGGATGATCATACAAGGGTTACATGGATATATCTTATGAGAACGAAGGATGAAGTCTTGCGAATCTTTCCGGAATTCTTGAAAATGATTGAGACTCAACATAATGGAGTGGTGAAAGGAGTCAGATCAGACAATGCCAATGAGCTGAAGTTTACTGATCTTTTCAAAAGCAAAGGAATTCTGTCATTTCACTCATGCCCAGAAACACCACAACAAAATTCAGTAGTTGAAAGGAAGCATCAACACATACTGAATGTGGCCAGGGCTCTTATGTTTCAAGCACGGATTCCGTTGGAGCATTGGGGGGATTGTGTACTTACTGCAGTCTTTCTCATAAACCGTCTTCCGAGTCCGTTGTTGC
>NW_013626336.1:0-577 GCF_000695525.1 Brassica oleracea var. oleracea
CTATTTGCAACCATTGATTCATGAGTTGAAAATGCTATGGGCCGAAGAAGTTGAAGTGTATGATATATCTGCTAGGCAAAATTTTATAATGCGTGCAGTGCTTATGTGGACCATAAGTGACTTTCCCGCATACGGAATGTTATCTGGATGGACAACACATGGAAGATTAACGTGTCCCTACTGTCAAGATAACACATATGCGTTTCAACTGAAGAATGGAAGGAAGACATGTTGGTTTGATTGTCATAGACGATATCTACCCCATGACCATCCGTATCGAAAAAGCACCACTTTGTTTACTAAGAACAAAAAGGTGTTTGATGGTCTGCCACCAGAAATAGATGGAAAATCTATCCTGACTCAACTCAGAGATTTTGGTGTGGAATCGACAGCTAAATGTGGGGGAAATGGGCATGATCCAGTTTATGGATATGGCGAAAATCACAACTGGCACAAGAAAAGTATTTTTTGGAAGTTGTCGTATAGGGAGAACCATCTACTTAGGCATAATTTAGATGTCATGCATATAGAGAGAAGAATATCTTTGACAACATCATGAATACCATTCTCAATGTCA
>NW_013626337.1:0-577 GCF_000695525.1 Brassica oleracea var. oleracea
CATAAAAGGTGGGCCAGATGATGGTCTAATGAATTATGAAACTAAAAGCCTGCTTTGGAGATATTTATTTACCTTGATAGTTGATGATGTGGCTATTTGATGTATTTTGATTTGCTGAATTAAATGTCTACGTGGATGCCTTAAGCATTGAGCTTATTTACCTTTTAGTATAGTATAGATTTATACCATTCTAAATGAGTCGAGTATATGATGTTAACAGGCTCGGCCTAAACAATAGTTGGACCCCCTGTTCGAAACGCGGCCGCCTAGCCGCTGATCGGAAGTTCACCGCGGTGAATATGACCAAATCGGTGAATTAAGACGTTGATCAGTTTAAGACCGCATAATTCCTGCGTTGAATGCCTAAGTTTTTTTTGTTCATGTAAAGTTGAAACACAGTTGATTATTTTATTCATTATTGACAGATTTTGTATAATTATTCATTACTAAATAATTACAATTAACTATCAAATCCAAAACAAACACATATATACTGCATTTAGGAATTTACATATATACCAAACACAACCTAATCTAAATGTTCGACGAATCAAAAAGAGGTTGTTTAAAATTATAT
>NW_013626338.1:0-577 GCF_000695525.1 Brassica oleracea var. oleracea
CCATAATCTTCTAGTGTCATTTCAAGAAGTTCACCATGTGTAAAACCACCTGACATAAGAAACATTCTCCCTCATTTCCGACTATTGACCACAAACTCCCGCAAAGAGCCTTTCACCACCCATTCTCCGTATACAACAGGTATCTGAGCCATTTCCTGCAAAAATATACAGGTTTACATAATCAGCAAAGAAATATTTCATGTTTCATAAAATTATAAACGAAGACTTACAAATACGTCTACAATTATTAGCTAACAATATTGTCAAATCAAATGAATTACACTTTCATAATTATAAAACATTTTCTTTTCAAAATCACTCAAACCCATTAGGATTAACTAACACACACTGTCAAACAAAAAAAACTAAAAAAACTTAATGAATAATACACAAATTCACATTTTTATAGATTTTTCTATGCAGGCTTAATATTCAGTCTCTGAAGATCTAGACGTTCGTTTCAGTAGACTGTCAAATAGGTCTACTCTTTGGGTTGGTTTTTGCAATTGACCATTTTACGGGTTGCTTTATATAGTTGAAAAAAACTGTGATTTTGTACATGTAGACTTTCATTTCA
>NW_013626339.1:0-577 GCF_000695525.1 Brassica oleracea var. oleracea
AGATTAATTTATTTCTCTAAACATTCTAAGAATTATTATGGTGATAACACATGGCTAATTCAAATATTGTAATGTTTCTATTTTAATATTCGGGAGATCCAAAACACTGACAAAAGCAAAAACAAACATTTGGTCAAATCACATTTACTTAAAAAGTTCGTTAGCCATCTGTATACGACATATTTTAACAATAACATAATGCGAATTAATGATCAGCATGTATATTAAGCATGTTGTCTGTCGCAAAGCCAGCAAAAACACTAACAGACTGTTCAATTATAACACGAAAATTAAAATATTTGACGTTATATATGATCTAAATTAATTAACTCCAAAGTCCATGCAATTAAATTAACTCTTGTATTAGATTGGCGATTGGTGAAATCATATCCCCTATATATTAATAGAAAAACATTAAAAAATTATAACTTGTAGTTTTTATTAATTAAAAAATTGATAATATTGAGTTGTCACGTATTAGAATGTTAATTTTGCTTACGCGGCGTTTTGAGAATCAATTGAAATTTTTTTTAGTCCAAAATTAAATTGTTATGAAATGTTATATTATATAGTATGT
>NW_013626340.1:0-577 GCF_000695525.1 Brassica oleracea var. oleracea
AAACATTGATCGACAACAAGATGTGAACACTGAATGACAACAGCAGCTGAGTGACAATCGATGCCCGCCTTTGACATATCGAGTGCGTTTACCAAGCATGGATGCAGACCGCTTGAATGCAACTCGAAACCAATCTCAAACATCAGTTTGTTTAAAGACCCCAGAGGAGACCAGTCAGCAACATTCAGAGGCACCGGAGCAAGAGCAATCGATCCTAGCTGAAACCTGTTTCGTTGAAAGTATCGATCGATGACATAAACCAGATATCGATCGACACCAAATGGATGGACACAAACCTGCCATGGAATGGCAGGCAACTGAATAAAGAATTACAAGTGGGAAGAAAGTGAAATCTAGGAAACCCTATATTCCCAAACACCTTAGGAGAGAAGCTAACAAAGTGGAAGTTGATGAATTTAATAAGAGGGTGAAGAGGGTTCCTAAGGATATGTCTTTCGAGGATGCATATTATAAGTACAGACTTGGTAATTTCTTCCGAGAGAGCAGAGAGAGAGATAAGGACATTGAGATGCTATTCAACAAGGTCATCCGTAAACCTAAGATGACTCTGAAGAAG
>NW_013626341.1:0-577 GCF_000695525.1 Brassica oleracea var. oleracea
TGGTTTTAATTTTCTTTGATCATCCTTAGCTTGCACCCTTTGATCTAGCCAAGAAGAAGAAGAAGACATTAGTCGTTCAGGATGCCATCGAGGACTCAGCTGAGTCACACGGGACACATACTATCTGTTGCTTGATAGTTCAAGAAGAGTTTATGTGCTGTGAAACATATTTGTTTCTTTTCATCAGTTGCTTTATTTAATCTTTTTTCCTGCAAATAATGACGGCTTTGACAGTTCATTCACGGGAGCCAAGAAGTAAAAGAAGAAGAAGCCAGTGAGTGTTTGACATTTTCTGTCTTCCTGAGTTTTTTTTTCCATTCATTAAACTTGGATTTTGAAGATTATGTGCCTCACATTCTTTTTATTTTGATGATTGTTAGGTTGAATGAAGATCATTGAATAAAGAAAATGTCGATGCTCCTGAATATTTGGAGGGTACTTTATATTTCTTTCTCTGATAATTCTAGCGACATAAATTTGAACCTTACAGAGGGTATATTGCAGAGCATCCTAATGATGAGGAAGAGGTGGAGGGAATTGATCTGCACCAGCAACGTTACCCGTGGGAGGGAAGTGA
>NW_013626342.1:0-577 GCF_000695525.1 Brassica oleracea var. oleracea
TTTTTTTTTTTGATTGAGTTGTGTGTTTTGATTGAGATCCATTGCAAGAGTATGTCATAGTTTCGTTAAGTGGTTCCTTCTATTGCTATTGATTGATCGAGTTTATGCATCAGGTTTATGGACTACCGACTGATCGAATTTATGCTACCTATTTTGGCGGTGATGAGAAAGCTGGTCTTCAACCTGATAATGAGGCTCGGGATATATGGCTGAAGTTTCTCCCACCTGGACGTGTACTCCCTTTTGGTTGCAAAGTATGTTGCTTTACTACTCTTATAAAAAACTAATCGTTTTATATGGAATCTGCTTTGCAGCCTTGATTCTCTCTTTCCTAAGGTTTCTTCAGAAGTGCGAGTATTTCTTGTACATATCGACACATTGCTTTGTGAATGATAACTACTGTCAAGTTTAAGCTTGAATGCATTTTGTGGGAAATTCGCTAGCAAGTTTTGGTGGTTGACATGCTCTAAAAACCAGTTTCGTGATTTCCAGTTGCTACCATTCTTTCATTGAACTGTTGGTGAACCTGCAGGACAACTTCTGGGAAATGGGAGACACAGGTCCGTGTGGACCTTGT
>NW_013626343.1:0-577 GCF_000695525.1 Brassica oleracea var. oleracea
CGGGTTTGTTTCCTAACTACCAGTTTCAGTTCCAAGCCTAATCACTACCAATTTAAGCTTTTAATATGCACTTACGTATTGATGGAGTGTTTTATATCTGTCCCATGTCATCCAGAAGTATCCAATACAGCTCTGTTTCTAAAGATGCCAACGCACGACCTGTACATGAATTGGAAGTATACTGTTAAATCATCGCAGTTCAATCCAAGTAAAATAATATAGGGTGATTATATTTGTTTTATTGCAATAAAAAGAATAGAAAATAAATTTATTACTTAAGCTGTATATAATAACTTCACATATGAAAGAAAAAATTCAGAAAAGTCTTACGCTTTGTTTCCAATTTTTTTTCGAATCGATTTTAAAACGTTCCATTTTGACAGCTTCAGATATTCTTCAGACGCTTCGAAGTCATTCCAATCTCACTTGTAAAAAAAATAGAAAAAATTATATGTTGATTTTTCGTATTTAAAAATCTCAGATTAACTGTTAACTATGGATAATTTGATGAAGTGATATTATATTACCGTTTTGTTGTCTTTCAAATATCGACAATCATCTCAAAATCATGGTTCTT
>NW_013626344.1:0-577 GCF_000695525.1 Brassica oleracea var. oleracea
GGGGGGGGGCGCTCTGGTGGCTTTTTCCTTTGGCATTCGGATCATTATGAGCAGAGGAAGCAGAGATTCCTCTTGTAGGAATAGCACTCTGGTTCGCATGAGTCAGGTCTTTACCACTTCCTTCCCCTTGGGCTGATTGTAGAGCCTTCTTCTCCGCTCTAGCCACCAGGCATTCTTTAAGCTCGTGGTCGAGTCTGAGGCATTTAGAGCAATGCTTATCCAGACGTTCGTAGAGTAGTGTGGTAGTAACCGAATCACCATTCGGAAAATCGACCACAGATGTTTTAATTAGAGGTAGCAAGCCATCAATATGAACCCTCATCCTCGCTGTTAGGGGGGTTATATCGGCTTTTTCATAGAGGCCAATGTCTTCTCCTATGACCCTGATGATGGGCTCTGTCCACAGGTGAACCGGGAGTCCTTGCACTTTGACCCAAAAAGGAATCAGAGACGGGAAGTTTGGGGAGACAGTGGGCTCCCATCGCTGGAGGATTACCATCCACCGCGCATAGTGGTATGGCCTTTGTTCTAGAACAGCGAGCAGGTCTGATTCCAATTCAAACTGAAATTGGAAGAG
>NW_013626345.1:0-577 GCF_000695525.1 Brassica oleracea var. oleracea
CACATAATTAACCCAAAAAATTTCCCTCCTAAACCCAAAACCCAATTCCCTCCAAACCCAAAATTTTCCACTTAACTAAAGCCCAATTTCTATACTTAACCAATTTTTTTCCTCTAAACCTAAAAATTGTCGTCTCTCTCTCTCTCTCTCTCTCTCTCTCTCTCTCTCCTAAAGCCCAATTTCTATACTTAACCAATTTTTTTCCTCTAAACCTAAAAATTATCGTGTCTCTCTCTCTCTCTCTCTCTCTCTGAAACCTTCATCGTTCTCCCATTCTCACGAGACTCTCACAGCCTCCTCTCTCTCTCAAACCTTCACCGCCTCTCTCATTCTTTCTCACACTCTCTCACAGACTCCTCTCTCTCTCTCTCAACGATGGCTCCTTCGACTGGAATCCCCAACGAATCACGTCGTCGCCCTCGCCCTACCGAATTACAGCTCCCAGGTTAGTGAGCCCCTCGTCTCTGTCTCGATTCCTCTTCCATCTAGACTTCTTAGGGTTTCGATTTAGACTTCTTAGGGTTTCGTTCTAGACTTCTTAGGGTTTCGATTTAGACTTCTTACGGTTTTGATTTCA
>NW_013626346.1:0-577 GCF_000695525.1 Brassica oleracea var. oleracea
ATTAGGAAGTTTTTGGGTGGGATGCGAGTCGAAATTCGCAACAGATGTCGTGTCGTCACTTACCACAGATTGGGAGATTTGGTGGAGAAAGCTGCTGAGCAGGAAACAGGTTTGGCAGAGGAACATAAGCTCCTCAAGTCATCTAAGAGTAAGTCTGGAAAGACTGATGAGTCTCACAGGAGGACCAGAGACCAGTTGGAGGCACTGTATTGTGCTCGTTGTCGTCGTCATCACAGCGGAGAGTGTCCCAAGTGTTTTACTTGCGGAAGGTGGGGACATTTGTCAAAGTATTGTCGGGTGAAACCAGCGGATGCGACTTCGGCCAGTCAGATTGCAGCACCTACAGTAGCCAACAAGGTTTGTTACAATTGTTATGAGCCCGGTCATATTGCCAGAGAGTGTCCAAAGAAGGGGCAACCAACGCTCCCACCAGCTAAGCGTCAAGTCGTCGCTCCACGTGTGTATGCCCTAGGAGAGGCCAATGGAGCTGAGCCGACAGCCGGTTCGTATCTTTGCCACACTCGTTTATATTGAGTGCTATTGTGGTTGTGATTACTATGTATAGTTAAAAAAATTT
>NW_013626347.1:0-577 GCF_000695525.1 Brassica oleracea var. oleracea
TCGTGGGGGATAACAAAATCATCAAAGTCTTGTTTTCAATCGGTTGATTCAACTTTCAAGTGCTTTAATGTGTAATTCTTTTGTAGGTCAAAGTGGGCGCTAAAAAAAATATTTTGAGTGATTATATATATGTACCTCATTTAAAAATCTATTCAGTAGCTGTTCTTTTTGCTTTCAATGAAGCTAAAGGTAGCAACATAAAGCAGTGCCAAAGCGGGAGCTCAATCAAGATGAAAAATTAATTTTAAGCCCGAGATTATGACTCAAGAGAAGGAGGGTGGTGACAGAACTATCGTATACTTACGTCGAAGACTACAACATTGGGATATATGTATATGTCGTGTATACAAATCCCATCGAATCTTCTTTCCCGGCTGAGGATCTACCTCTGCTTCTCTAAGAGATTTGCTATTGTTGATGTAGTGATCACAATCTACATTCATAAGATAAGGAGCATTAGATAGAAACCCTGAGATTTGCGGAAATAATTCAAATAATATAATCAAAGATTAGGCATAATCATTTACTATAAGATTCATGGCTCCAACATTTTATGATGGTCAACTCTGGGTCTCTT
>NW_013626348.1:0-577 GCF_000695525.1 Brassica oleracea var. oleracea
CATGTTTAGGTTGCATTTTGCATACATGAGTCTCTATTAGGTACTGGGGTACCACATGAGGTTATTGGAGATATTCGAGTGCATTTGGAGCTCAAAAGAGGTGAAAAGGTGACCATTGGACGAACCGAGCATGAGAGCGACCTCCCGGAGCGACATCACGAAGTCGCTGTGTCCCACTTCTCAGAGCGACCTTCTTAAAGCGACGCCATGAAGTCGCTCGCGTTCTCGTTACTCCGAACAGTCTGAGATGACCCTGGAGCGACCTCTCAGAGGGACCTACCAAACTCGCTCCCGATCCAGAGCGACCCGTTGGAGCGACACACCAAAGTCGCTCGGGACCTCTCGCCCGGAGACACCAAAAATCGGCCCTGGAGCGACTTTCCGGAGCGACACCTGCAAGTCGCTCCGCGTTATTTTGCTGCCGAAAATCATGATTTCTCAAGGACCTTTTTGCAATTTATTTTGGACGTTTTGCACTTGGAAAAACCTATGTTTTAAACATCTTTTGTGGCCGCCAGGCAGATTTTCTCTGGATCTATTGAGAAATACACAAAAACTCTCTTGAGAAGTTTATCTC
>NW_013626349.1:0-577 GCF_000695525.1 Brassica oleracea var. oleracea
CTTTGAAGAAACAAGGCTTTTGCGTTAAGAGTATATATATATATTTTTTCAATTGTTCATGCAATTGAATTGGTTTTCCAAAAATTATCAGTTTAATACCAAAAAAAAAAAAAAAAAAAAATATAAATACAAAGCTTGGGTTGCCAAAATCATAGAATAAAGGGTAAGCTTTATATATTATAACACCTGGACGTGAAATTTTATATTTGTGTACATACAATGTATATGTTTTCTTATCCTATCCACAAGAAAGCACTCAAGCTTGGGCTTTATAATTCACACATGCACTTACATGTTATCTCTTCTCACACTCAGAGCTTGACTGGTTTCTCCTTTACCACCCGCAAACGCAGCTTTTGCGGTTGGTAACGGTTGACAGCGTTTCGAAACAATCATACAAACCGCTATAAATCGCTCTGAACCTCTTAAAATCAAAAACTAGTTCCAGCTAGCGTTTGCGGCTGCGGGAGGACTTTTTTTTTAAAAAAATCATATAAATACAAAAATAAAAATATTCAATAATTTTTTTTAAATGAAATTATAAAAATACTAAAATATATCTATTATATTTTAATTA
>NW_013626350.1:0-577 GCF_000695525.1 Brassica oleracea var. oleracea
GACAAACCCCAATAAAATCGCTATTCTAGAGAAACGGAGACAACAAGGTTCCAAACCTTTCTAACCATCGTCGTATGTTAGTTTATGATATAAACATACATTAAAACAATATTTTCATTTTTTGGATTTTTTTCTCAAAATTTGTGTGTTAACCCCCCTACAAAATATTCAGCTTTTTAGTAAATGGTTAATATACTGAATCATATAATCTTTAGTGTTGTTTTAAAATTTCTAACCACATTCTACATTTGTATTAATTTATTCTAAACTCTCTTTCATGGTATATGGACATTGTTCTATTTTTTTATCAAATAATTTTGTAAAACTTTATATGCTCCCTAAATCAGTGGACAAACCCCAATAAAACTGTTATTCTACAGAACCGAAGACAACAAAAGTTCCATACCTCTCTAACCATCATCATATGTTAGTTCATGATACAACTATGCATTAAAACAATATTTTCATTTTTTGAATTCTTCTCAAAATTTGTGTTAACCCCCTACAAAATATTCAGTTTTTCTGTAAATGGTTAATATACTGAATCCTATAATCTTTAGTTCTGTTTTAAAATATT
>NW_013626351.1:0-577 GCF_000695525.1 Brassica oleracea var. oleracea
GTCCAGAAAGAAATTGCTACACACGATCCATCAATCCTTAAAGAACGTGATTTGAGGTCAAATCCTTTTGAAGGGAGAGACAGAAGTGTAGTTCAAATCAGCAGCCAGAGAAAGGCAAAAGAGAGCAAGGGGTGGCTATATGATACGTTCAGGGACTTGCAAACGTGCCCCCATCAACCTAAGCCAAAACAACTTGCTGCGTTTGGACATGATTACTGCACATGGGTCCTGGAAGAGTTTGAGAAGGTGAGGGACGACCCAAAGCTCAAAGAAGAGTATGGGAGATACTTTACACGTCCAACTAATCAAGATAATACTATGCTGAGTATACATGGTCATATGTCCATGAGCAGGACGTGTGCTGCATCAAACCGGGGAGAAGTTCCTTCAGAAGCAGCTAGGTCTGAGGTAAATAGAAAGGATAAACTGCTTATTCTAAGTGCTGCGTGCAATGAGATACATCTAAGGCACGATATCTAAGGCTCGTGAGGGGCTTAGAGATGATTGAGCAAGGTTCCAAGAGCTCGCTAAAGCATGGAAAAGGATTGCAGTCCTGGGTATTTGATCCAGGAGATGA
>NW_013626352.1:0-160 GCF_000695525.1 Brassica oleracea var. oleracea
CTACTTGAACATGAAGGCTGCGGATGGTTCCATATGGGACTGCTCTAAAAGAGTTTACAAAGGTCAGGGTCAGCTGAGAGCGATCAACATCAGCAATACCCAAATCGTCTACAATAGCCTTTGAGACGAGATTCACACAAGAACCAGAGTCACAAAGAGC
>NW_013626352.1:301-577 GCF_000695525.1 Brassica oleracea var. oleracea
GTCTCTCTACAGTTTCTAAAAACTTGAGCAATGGACGAATCTGCAGAGCATCTTCAAATGCAAGTTCTTTAGGAAGCCTTCTCACCATCTTGTTAAAACCTATCAGCTGCTCTTCACTAATGGGATCCATCAGATATCTAGGTGGAATTGGATAGGGAACCTTGGGAACATAGACTCGAGATGGTGGAGTCTTAGCAGGTTCGCTAGGAGCAGTCACTCCAGAGCTAGTAGACTGCTCTGCTCTCTCTTCTGCGCCTGGAGCAGTCTCAGCGAACG
>NW_013626353.1:0-577 GCF_000695525.1 Brassica oleracea var. oleracea
ATGCTACATTACTTAACTTTCATTGTGAATTTTCAGGAGATGGATGCGGTTATGTTTATATGGCGTGTGAACACTACTTTGACTCGTTGGACCCCTCGCCGTGTTGCTTTCATGAGTGCTATGTTCTGCCTCCAAGTCGACGCTGCATACAAGAAGTTTTTACCAAACAAAAAAGCCTATCAATTGCCTGATTTCCTTCTTGGGTACGGCAGAGGAGAGCTTCCATCTCATGGGCAGACTGATCTAGTTTGGGGTGTTGATGTTGATCGACTCTACTTTCCTCTGTTTATAAATGGTAATCATTCACTCCTCTGCACATCCTAGTTTACATTTCTTCATTTACAAAATTAAGTGGACTCTAACGCAGGTAATCACTGGATTGGTGTCTGTGTAAACATCATTGAAAGAAAAGTGGAAGTCTTTGATTGCGGTCGGGGAAAGAACAGACAATACGTTGAGAAGTTTGCTGCTATCATTCCTAGGATAGTGAAGGCCGTTGGACCACCAGAAAAAACAGAAGCAGCTACTCATCTCATCATATTCTATCGTGGATGTGCCTATGAAGTTGAGATTGAAC
>NW_013626354.1:0-577 GCF_000695525.1 Brassica oleracea var. oleracea
ATATCTATAAAACTTTTTTTGTGATTAAAAACTATTAGTTGGGATTTAAAAAAAAAATATATATATATATTTTATAGATTTCTATATTTATTAAACATTTTTAATATTATTAAAACTATTTTTTGTAATTATTAAACTATTTTTTATTTATTAAAACTATTTTTTGTTTATTAGAACTATTTTTATATATTTATTAAACATTTTTAATATCTATAAAAAATTTTTTGTGATTAAAAACTATTATTTGAGAGTTTTTTAAAATATATATATATATATATATATATTTATATTATATAAATTTCTATATTTATTAAACATTTTTAATATCTATAAAACTTTTTTTGTGATTAAAAACTATTATGTGAGAGTTTTTTAAAATATATAGATATATATATATATATTTATATTATATAAATTTCTATATTTATTAAATATATTTTTTTTTAATTTACAGGTCTCATGATGATCAGACCCGGTCTCGACAGCATCGTGGTCGTGGTGGTACGGAGAACCAGTCTCGGGATTCCAGACATTTTCAGGATTCTCCTTCGCCCCACAGCTCCTACCATACATCTCC
>NW_013626355.1:0-576 GCF_000695525.1 Brassica oleracea var. oleracea
ATTTTCATATTTTAAATATCTAATAGATATAAAATTAAAATATTTTAAGTAGATAATTGTGATTTAGATATTTTTGGTATCTAAAATATTTCAGATCGGATTCGGTTCTGGTTATCCAGATATTAAAATTTTTGATCCAGGGGATTACTTAATCAGTTTGAGTTTGTGTTTAGTATTACTTTCAAATCAAGTTCGGTTCGATTCTTCGGATCCATATTTTTTATCCATATTTATTTTCTTCTACTAATATAAAGCAAAATAAAATAATGTAAAACAAATATTTTGGGCTTATTTTACATACATAATTGTTGGACCATACATTAAGAATACCAATAAAATGGTTGGGCGTCGTGTAAATATCTTTGAGCATGTTGCAAAATTGACGTAGTCGATAACCAATAACGTGTACTTTCTTATTAATAAATTCCTGGTAAATATAATAAAAACATGATACAACTGAGCGAAAAGGGATCATGGTTGCGTAAAATTAATATGATCTCTTCACTAGGCACCTGAATTTTGTTTTTCAATCGATTTCGTGAATTTTATTTTCTTTTAAATCTTTTCTGATTTTTT
>NW_013626356.1:0-576 GCF_000695525.1 Brassica oleracea var. oleracea
AGCACAGATGAAACGACCAACAAGGCGGTTGTGTGTGCAGGAGTTCCAGACAAATCTGATAAATTCAAGCAATTGGACGTTACTGAGTGGCTTACTACTGCATTGGGTCCTCTGAAAGGGAGATGCGGGAAAGGGAAAAGTGGTCTTGCATCTGGACAGGTATGTGTCTGGGTTTTAGGGATCATGTGCTAATGGATCTCAATCTCAGTTCCGTCGGTGAAGTATATGGTCATAGATTGACTCTTGAGCATATGTTGTTGTGGTCTCAGGGAACGGATGCCTCTCAAGTGAACGCAGCTTTGGATCTGGCTGCATCATTTGCATCACTGAAACTCAACTGATTGATGTGGAGGTGATTACAGAATCTGTGTGGTCTGAACAACCTCTACTCATTTGATACCATTGTATACCGTTTTACTCATTTTAAGATCTACTGTTTTCTCATTTCTTGTGTCGAATTCGTGGTACTTCTTAGTCAGTCAAAGTTGGCAATTGGTGGTACCTCTTTTGAGCCAATCCGGTTATGGTTCTACTGGTTTGGTTTTATATTTCAATAATTTAGGGAACATAAAGGTG
>NW_013626357.1:0-576 GCF_000695525.1 Brassica oleracea var. oleracea
CACGCAAAAATAAAGTGTATCATGGATACGCTTACCTTAGGTGGATCTGTTGTGTCCGGAAAAAATTGTCATTCAGTTCTTGGGTCGTTATAGACATCCTGTTCCCAACAGTAAAACACTTGAGATATAAACAAAGTGATAGGTTTAGAGAAGGGAATCCCGTTTAGAGAACAATTACTTGGTCCTGAAAAATTTAAATATATGATTGAGAGTGAGCTATGACATACTTGTTCTTCCCGAGACTTTGTCTCATCGATAGATATACCTCTTCAACATTGTCAGTGTTGGGTGCCGCCACCGAACATTGACTTCTTGAATACATGTCCTTCAGCCGGACCATGTTGTCCACGACCTCGTCTTCTACCTCATCCTCCTACAAAATCATTTTCATAGTGTAGCATCCTTTATGATGGATATGACCCCTGCCTTCAGCATATTCACAACTGTTAATTATGGTTAACTAACATCATTAATAGCTACTGGTTAAATTGGATGCCAACTTGTAATTTCAGTCTTTATTTGCAAAATGTGGTCATTATCAAACTTGTATAACGAGAATATGAAAATGTCACTGCT
>NW_013626358.1:0-576 GCF_000695525.1 Brassica oleracea var. oleracea
ACCAGAATGAATCGCGATGTAAGAAGCTTCATTTGGATACATAAAGTCGTGGAGAATCACCAGGAAGTTGAAAAAAATCTCATAGGAGTTGGGACGAAGAAGTTATCCCACTTTCAAATAAGGTGATCCTAGTTTCCCTGTTTGGGAATATGACAACTTCTTCGTCATTCTAATCAAACCAGGATGAATCGCGATGTAAGAACCTTCATTTGGATACATAAAGTCGTGGAGAATCACCAGGAAGTTGAATAAATCTCATAGGAGTTAGGATGAAGAAGTTATCCCACTTTCAAATAACGTGATCCCAGTTTGCCTGTTTGGAAATATGACAACTTGTTCGTCATTCTAATCAAACCAGGATGAATCGCGATGTAAGAACCTTCATTTCGATACAACCTTCATTTGGATACATAAAGTAATGGAGAATCACCAGGAAGTTGAATAAATCGCATAGGAGTTAGGATGAAGAAGTTATCCTATTTTAAAATAAGGTGATCCCAGTTTTCCTGTTTGGGAATATGAATACTTATTGTCATCCTAATCAAACCAGAATGAATCGCGATGTAAGAAGCTTCA
>NW_013626359.1:0-576 GCF_000695525.1 Brassica oleracea var. oleracea
AGAGGAAGACCAAAATATAATAAAAGGAAAGGGTTCAAACAACTTTCATAGGTAGATTTTTTAGACTCATTTCCTTTTAATAGTATTGATACACATACTAAACATATGAGAGGAAAAATACAAGACTTATTCTTGGGTTCATCCCCTAGGGTGAACCTCTAGGTTCACCAACCAATAGGATTGTGTTATTTAATATTTGATATCTTTTAAAAAAGGAAACAAAATATTGTCAAATTATGTTATCTTTTTTAAATTAAAAGGTAAAAATAAATAAATAAAAAATAGTAGTAATTACAAAAAAAAATATTTTTAACGTCGTTAGTAAAGCATTAAACCCTAAATCCTAATCCCTAAACCCTAAATCCTAAACCCTAAACCCTTGGGTAAACCCTAAATTCTATGATAAATTTTAAACTCTAGGATAAATCTTAAACTCTAAATCAAAATCACTAAACACTAAAACACTCAAGGGTTTAGGATTTAGGATTTAGGGTTTAGTGTTTTTATTTAGAGTTTAGGATTTATCAAAGGGTTTAAGGTTTACCCAAGGGTTTAGAGTTTACCCAAAGGTTAAGG
>NW_013626360.1:0-576 GCF_000695525.1 Brassica oleracea var. oleracea
AAGGAGTTGAAAGCTCTACAAGATAAGATAGACATCCTCATTGCTGATAAAGCCACCTAAGAGCAGCTGCACTTTGTTGGTAACCCAAGCCAAGAGACACCACCTGTTGTCCATAAGGTTGAGGGTTTGGAAGGTCAGGAAGAGCAGGGTTTCATCAACAACAATGGTAGTTGGTACAAAAAAGAGCCCAACTTTCAGTACAACAACTACCAACAGAAATCCTATCCCAACAACCAACAGAGTGGTTATCCGCCTCGAAACAACCAGCAAGGCAGCTATCAGCCTCAGCAAAACCCCTCGCCTGGTTCCTCTGCTCGTCAAGAGAGCAACACTGATACCTTGCTGAAACAAATCTTGGAGTCTTAGACTAGAAGTGAGAAGCATGTTGGTTATAAGTTGAAGAACCTTCATTCCAAGATTGATGGGAGCTACAATGAGCTCAACAACAAGTTCTCACATCTTGCTTCTACAGTCAAGAATTTAGAGAACCAGTTTGCTTCCCTGAACACTCCCCAGACTCGCCAGACAACAAGGATCTCTACCTGAAAAATCTGACCAAAACCCCAAGGAGGCCAA
>NW_013626361.1:0-576 GCF_000695525.1 Brassica oleracea var. oleracea
AACAAGACCAAATTGTACTCATCCACTGACTTATAATCCATGAATCTGAGATTGTTCCAGTCATTTCTAGCTTTTGGGAGTAACACCGTTTTCTGGTGATCATATCTATGCTGTAAAGCATCCCACAGCTCTAGTGGATATTCCATCGTAATGTACTGATCTTTTAGACCTTCAATGAGGTGATGGCGTATAATGCTTATAGCCCTGTACCGATTCTTGTCGGTCTCATTGTTGTCCTTGATGATTGTATCACCAAGACCTTTTGACCTTAAGCTGATCTTTGTATCTAGCGCCCACTGCAAGTAGTTATCTCCGGAGAGATTAAGGGCTGCATAGTCTCTATTTGAGATTTTCGACATCTGAATCACATCATCATTTCAATTTAGGTTCACAATGTGATCATGTGGCCGCATGGCATAACAAGCTCGGCCACAAACTCGTCTTACGCATGTATGAGAAAACAATCAATCTAATCGACCATAGTGCGAATCAATCAAGCCACACGGCCATGTAGTCAAGCAATATGATAGGACATGTAAATCTAAATTGACCATGGTGCGAACAATCCTAATATAT
>NW_013626362.1:0-576 GCF_000695525.1 Brassica oleracea var. oleracea
TTTTTTTTTGCTTGAATTTGTCTCTTCATTATTGCATTGTGGTCTGAAAAAACTATCAGATATTGCATTAGAAAACTTCTCAAGTTTTGTGTTTTGTACTTTCTCGTCGCATGACATTCTTGCATTGTGATCATAAGTTGCATGTATAAACCAATCTCCATATGTTGAAAATGCATTTTTCTTCAGAATACATGCAAACGATTGTAAACTCAAGACAAATCATACACTTTGTTATACATATAAATATGTCAAATAGCAAGAAAATTATGGATCAGTATGATTTTCAAATAGCACATCATTCATTTATGAGGTTAGTTTCAGGAACTGTTGGCCTTGAGGCTTTGGAAGAGATACGGAAGAGGTGTGCTGGTGAGTCTTGCCTCGTTTTTTGCGTTATGCCTTGGATCTGTGCAGCAGCTCTTTTCTGTGCAGTGTTCCTTACCGGCTTAAAACCAATCTTCTGCAGCTCCTTCTCCATGTCAAATAAGTCGCTTGGGAGAGGCTATGTCACAGAATAGATGCTTGAACTTGTCATCAATATCACTGATATTTCTTTGAAGTAAAGATAAGCTACAT
>NW_013626363.1:0-576 GCF_000695525.1 Brassica oleracea var. oleracea
GAGTATGATATCATTACAAACATTTAATTTAATTAGGAGGGGTAAAATGACACTGAGCTAAATCCGAATATTATTAGTCTTACCATGCCATTCCCCTGATATAGTATGCATTGGCTATAACCGCACAAAAGCCTCTCCATTTTTTTAGAACTTCATCTGAAACCGAAGGAGTCGATGACCATCTGACGACCGTGGGTTGCGGCGTACACAAGATTGTGATGAAAACAATGCTAAGCCACAGTATGCATTCATCCACCTAGCAAAAGTAATACGACCAACTGAAACTCATAAAGACAGAGGTAAAAAGTAAGCGATCACAAGTTCATGTTTATTAACTAACCTCGGACATCAAAATCTTGGACTTAGTTTGTGTGCTTCCGTGGTAACTCTCCATTCTATCGATCTCTAAACCTGATTCTTTCATAGCCATAAGTTCTTTTCTCAAATCTTCATCCGTGCAACCGAGAGCATATGCGTTCATACCAGCAGAAATGAATCCCTGAAGTTACACAACACATGTAAAGATGGTTATATGATCGAGAAGAAAGCAAGAACGAAGCTAGAATCAGTAAAAAA
>NW_013626364.1:0-576 GCF_000695525.1 Brassica oleracea var. oleracea
CAAGGCATAGAGTTCTTGGTCGTATGTGGGGTAGTTGAGCATGGCTCGTCCAAGCTTCTCACTGAAAAAAGCCACTGGTTTTCCGTCCTGCATCAACACAACACCAATACCAACACCAGAAGCATCACATTCGATTTCAAAAGCTTTAGAAAAATCTGGAAGTACAAGTAAAGGGGCGTGAGTCAACTTCCCTTTAAGGATTTCGAATGCTTCTTCCTGAGCTGGTCCCCATTTGAACCCCACGTTCTTCTTGATTACTTCAGTAAGAGGAGCGGCCAAGGTACTGAAGTTTTGAACAAATCGCTTATAGAAGCCGGCAAGGCCATGGAAGCTTCTTACTTCACCAATGGTGGTCGGAATCGGCCAGTCCCGGATTGCTTGGACCTTCTGCTCGTCCACTCTCAAGCCATCTGCACCTGCAACAAAACCTAGAAAGACCACATGATCTGTGCCAAAAGAACACTTTCTAAGGTTAGCAAACAAACGTTCCTTTCTAAGTACTTCAAGAATAGATTTCAAGTGTTGTTTATGCTCATCAAGGCTTTTGCTGTAAATAAGAATGTCATCAAAGTAAAC
>NW_013626365.1:0-576 GCF_000695525.1 Brassica oleracea var. oleracea
CGGATACCCTAAATTTCCCGGATATCCGGATCCGTCCCAGGGCTAACTACCAGTATGGGAAAACTGTTTATAACTGTTTATTCATGACCGAAGTCAAAGAAAATACATACTCAAACAATATTAATGTGCCAAAACATTCATAAACTAAATAGAAACTTGAATTGCATACCTAAACTCATAATAAATAGCTAAAACATATCTCGTAACTGACACGTGTCAATCCATTTTAAAATATATTGATTTATTTTTTTAAATTATTATCTTTTAGTTTTTGTCATTTTATTTGATTGTAAAGTGCCACAAATAATTAAAATCATCAAATTGGCTTTATTTATAATTTCAAAATTGGAAATAAATTTCAATATATGGTGATATATAAAATCGAAATATTTTTATCAAATAAAATATATTTAATAATATAAATATATTATTTTTATTATTATTTCATATTGAAATATTTGATACAAAAAATTTAAATAAATAGAAAACAACATAAAAACAGTATCATAATTTAAAGCCTGATTAAATCTCACTAGTTCTTAAAGTTTATAAAATATTTTTTTATATTTTCTTAGG
>NW_013626366.1:0-576 GCF_000695525.1 Brassica oleracea var. oleracea
AGGGAATTCCGAGGAAATAGGGGTTTTAAATCGAAAACAACGTTTTGTGGTTTGAATAACCACGAGCCGCTTCTTCTTCCCCATTTCTCTCTTCTTCTTCTGCGCGACTCCTCCGGCGATTTCCCACTGAAATCCGACGATATCTCCGGTGATCTCCCCCTTCTCTTACACAAATCATGTAAGGACCCTATCCCACTCTCTTAGGTTCTATTTGTTAGGTTTTTGTGTGGTTTTGATAGAAATATGTATAAAACTTTTTTTGCGATTAGAAACTATTGTGTGGGATTTTTTTTTTTTTAAAAAAAAATATATATATATATATATATATATATATTATATAAATTTCTATATTTATTTGTATTTATATATATTATTAAAACTATTTTTTGTAATTATTAAACTATTTTTTATTTATTAAAACTATTTTTTGTCTATTAGAACTATTTTTATATATTTATTAACCATTTTTAATATGTATAAAACTTTTTTTGCGATTAGAAACTATTGTGTGGGATTTTTTTTTTTTTAAAAAAAAATATATATATATATATATATATATATATTATATAAATTTCT
>NW_013626367.1:0-576 GCF_000695525.1 Brassica oleracea var. oleracea
TCAAATCTTAAATTTAATCTAAAAGTAATATAAATGATAATTTTTAATTATGACCTTCATAATATATATTGCAATAAGAAGAACAAGTTTTGCATAAGATCATCCAAACACTAAACTAACATGACTATCGAGAAAAATGAGAAAATGGTTGCTTGGTCCCTTCAAGAGTTGTGGCTCTTCTTGGTATCCACAATCTTTTCCTCAGGCATCGTTGCTGAGAAAAGGTACAGAAACAGACAGTTCAAGACATTCTTCTCGATTAGTGATCAAAGTTCCACTTAAGAAATTTTCAATCTAAGTAGCCAAAACTGGGTACACAAGCTTCACGAAAACAGAAAATCAACGAACCTGATGTTCAAGCATAAACTATCCTTCACAAGCTTCCTTATGTTCTGGCTTGTAGTTTTTTTTCAAAAACAAACCAACATCCTTTTTAGAAAATGAGAGATTGATATCTATTCATTAAGCAAGACAGTAATAAAAAAATCTTCAGATTAACAGGCCTTCCATTCACTAATCTAATGATTCAGTAAACACTATCTCCACCAAATCACAGCTCTACAAAGTTAAGAACAA
>NW_013626368.1:0-109 GCF_000695525.1 Brassica oleracea var. oleracea
TGATGCCACGCCCCTCGCAGAATCGGCCATGGTTCCTGTTCAAGTTTCAGAGGTCTCGGCTGAACCCTCGGGCTCTTCGACCACACCAGTCCCAGCTCCTAAGGAGGAG
>NW_013626368.1:286-576 GCF_000695525.1 Brassica oleracea var. oleracea
ATTGACTATTTTCAGCATAAGCCACCTTGTTCTACGATTATCCTGATCCTTATTTCATGTATAGTTTGTATCCCTGATTGACGGGATGCTCAGCGACTGCGGATCAGAGATAGAGCGTTCGACAAGGGGCCTGGCTGAATCGCGAGAGGCGTTGAAACAAGCCGAGGCCGCGTTGAAATCTACTGAAGCTGCTCGTGCTGCTGAGCTCTCTCAGCTGGATCTCTCAGCTGGAGGTTCGGGTCTGCGATCTCGAGCGGGACCTCGGAAAGTCGGCGAGCGCATTGTTCAAG
>NW_013626369.1:0-576 GCF_000695525.1 Brassica oleracea var. oleracea
TGATCTTGTGTGTTCAGTCAGTGTAGTTTCGATGTACTTAAAGAGTACTTTGTGATATGAATTAGGTTGAAATCGTGAAAAAAAGTTATGATTTTGTTCATCATTTGGCCTTAACTTGACACGCGATTATGAAAAGAACCCTTTTAAATAGAAAACCAGTTCACTGACTAAACAAATCTTTTAAATATTTTAAATATTTTTATTGTAGCCATTACTATTAGATTTAGATTTTCGTAATTATAAAACGACACATACTAAATATTACTTGAAAGGGGGGGATTTGCATATATCGTTTTACAGATATTGGGTTTAACTGATTTTTAAATTTTAACGCAGCCTATATGTAAAATTGCCCTATATTTAACCTAAAAATTTTCAAATATGTCCTTCATGCTAATTTTGTTAAATACTTTGGTTTGGGTTTAGTGTTTGTGGCTTCGGTTTTAAGTCTAAGATGCCGCTTTATTGCATATGATCTGTGACCAAGGATTTAGACCAGTATATAGGGAAATCGTATTTCAAATTAACAGTTTCGGTTTATGGTCTAGAATTTGAATAGAAAGTATGCGGTTAGGA
>NW_013626370.1:0-292 GCF_000695525.1 Brassica oleracea var. oleracea
AATATGTACCCATCTATGGACCTCCACGCTACTACTTCAAGCCACATAATGGAGTCCTTCCCCCTGGTGCGCTTCATGATGCTCATGACCACATTAGGCGACTTTAGCGATGGAACAAGGCACAAGACAGAACAATCGAAAAGCTGAAGGACAAGTGCAAGGCGCTGAGCAAGACGGTGAAGAAGCAAGCAAAAACTTCAGCCAAGTTCATGAAGAAGGTGGCCGATGTCTTGACCAGAGGAGGAATAGCTGGATGTAGCTCAGTGGACTTCGCTTTCGCGAACACATCAGT
>NW_013626370.1:301-576 GCF_000695525.1 Brassica oleracea var. oleracea
CCCACTGATCTTGGTTTCCCACTCACTGATAGAAAGCTCCAACGACAATGGAGGAACTCACCCACTCAGCCTTCCGCCTCTGGAAACAAGTCTCCATCCCTAGCCTCTTCAGAAAGTGAAGCTGAGATTGAAGAAGTTCAGAGCCAACAATGGTATGGAGACTACAGCTCAGGACATGGAGGTTACTACACCACATTCCCACCGGACGATGATGATGCTGGGGCATCAGCCCCCACTTACTATCCTTGAAGGTACTTCTCTACTTTCCCCTGTAT
>NW_013626371.1:0-576 GCF_000695525.1 Brassica oleracea var. oleracea
CTTACACAACCAAACACTCTCAAGTGGTTTAGGGATGGCTTGATCTTCTTAAGAACTTCAAATGGAGACTGATCTTGAAACACTCTGGTCGGTATCCTATTAATCAGATAGCACGCAGACATGACTGCATCACTCCAATACCTCTTAGGAACATTGCTTTGAAACATCATGGACCGAGCAACTTCCATAAGATGTCGGTTCTTCCTTTCTGCCACACCATTCTGCTGAGGAGTATAGGGACAACTAGTTTGGGAATCCCATGCTGAGCTAAGTGTTCTTGAATAATCTGCTTGTATACTCACCACCATTATCAGATCTGAAAATCTTAAGCTTGGCATTATATTGGTTAGTCACATAGCATTGAAAGTTCTTAAATGCTTCAAGCACACTATCTTTTGTTTTAATGAGTGTTATCCAGGTGTATTTAGATTTTTCATCAATGAATGTTACAAAGTACTTATAACTTTCTCTAGATAAACAAGGAGCAGTCAGAATGCAGAAGATCAAAACAGTTTTCATAAATAGTACGAGACTTTTGGAAAACAGTTCTACAATGTTTACCCAATATGCATGCTT
>NW_013626372.1:0-285 GCF_000695525.1 Brassica oleracea var. oleracea
TTGATTAGGATACATAAGGTAGTGGAGAATCACAAAGCAGTTGAGTAAATATCATAGTAGTTAGGATGAAGAAACTATCTCACATTCAAACCAAGTGATCCCAGTTTTCCAGTTTGGGTATATGAAAACTTCTTCGTCATTCTAATCAAACCAGGATGAGCCGCGATGTAAGAATCATGATTTGGATACAAATGGTACTGGAGAATCGCTAGGAAGTTGAGTAAATCTAATAGGATTTAGGGTGAAGAAACTATCTCACTTTCAAATCAGGTGATCCCAGTTTTC
>NW_013626373.1:0-576 GCF_000695525.1 Brassica oleracea var. oleracea
GGCTTAGTATATAGAGCATTTACAGAAAAATTCAATATTTTCGTAGGTGTTAACCCACAGATTTTGAGAAATTTTCAAAAATATGAAAATATTTTTTTAATCCATAATTGCATCTTTCACTAGCATATGATGAAGGTCAAAGTGGTTTGGAACCTTTGTTGTGTCCGTTTTTCTTGAGAATAGCGATTTTATAGTGGTTAGTCCACAAATTTAAAGAGTATTATAAAGTTTTACTAAATTAATTGACAAAAAAATAAATCGATGCCCATGTACCTTGAAAGAACATGTACCATGAAAGAGAGTTTGATATACATTAATACAAACGTAGAATGTGTTTAGAAATTTTAAAATAACAGTATAGATCAAAGGCTTAGTATATAGATCACTTGGTAAAAATCCTCCAACCAGATCGGTGGATTTTAAAATAACAGTAAAATAACAGAAATTTTAAAATAACAGTAAAATAACAGAAATTTTAAAATAACAGAAATTTCATAAAATAAAATTGTTATGAAAAGACCAATACGTTTTAAATCCTCCAACCAGATCGGATTCCCTTGACTATAATAAAATATC
>NW_013626374.1:0-576 GCF_000695525.1 Brassica oleracea var. oleracea
CCCAAACTAGTACTCTATAATGTTTATCTAGTTGACGGATTTGATACGAACCTGATATCGTTTGGCCAATTGGTCACTGATAATTATTTGGTTGGGCAGATTACTGATAAGATGTTGGTGTTGCAGGACCGCACTACGAAGACGCTGACTGGAGTGGGTGAAAGAGAGAGAGAGGGACTCTACCGGTTGTGTGGAATTGCAGAAGTAACATCGCTACATACGAAGGTTCGCGAGGACTCAGTTTTGTGGCATAACCGGTTGGGTCATCCATCTTCACGTGTTGTTGGTTTAATTCCTGGTGTTAGTAGTAATAGTGATTTTTTTAAAGACTGCGATGTGTGCTTTCGTGCGAAACAAACTCGCCAACCTTTCCCTTGATAGTTCCAATAAAGTTGATGCAATTTTTGATCTAATTCACTGTGATTTATGGGGTCCATACACGATATTTTTTGACGATTGTAGACGACTACTCACAAGCAGTTTGGGTTTATCTTTTACCAGATAAAACTTGTGTCTCACGCCATATACGAGATTTTGTGGCGCTTGTGCAGACACAGTTTTCAAAGAAAATAAAGA
>NW_013626375.1:0-576 GCF_000695525.1 Brassica oleracea var. oleracea
TCAAGCGGATATCACGGTGTCGAAAGACGGTAATGGCACGGTTAAGACAATCGAAGAGGCGATCAAGAAAGCGCCGGAGCAAAGTAGCCGACGATTCGTCATCGACGGCAAGGCAGGAAGGTACGAAGAAGAAAATCTCAAGGTTGGTCAGAAAAAAACAAACTTAATGTTCATCTGAGACGGCAAGGGTTAAACGGTCAAAAGTATATTCAGGTTCATTGTTAAATATGCATGTAGGAAATGAGTAACTTTGTTATACTAATGTGTATATCCATCGTGGGTTTTGTATGCAGATTCAATCATCTACGTTGCAATTCTATTAAGTAGATCAAAGTGTTGGGAGAAACATTGTGTATCCAAAAGGGTTGACTAATGGGTTTACAGTACAAGTTAGAAACTTTTAGCTGCTCATGGTTTTCTGATGACACTGACAGACAGACACACACTCCTTCCATTTGAGGTCAGATGCTCCTTTCTTCCCCCAAATTGCTTTGATCACTCTGTTTGGAGTGAAAATGATGAGAGAGTTTTCTGCGCAAGTTTAGATGGGAAGAACAAGTATTGGATGGTTTTGTT
>NW_013626376.1:0-576 GCF_000695525.1 Brassica oleracea var. oleracea
CAACAAGATAGTGGCATAGGTTTAGAATCTTCTCCCATTCCTTTATTCGGCACGCAATCCACAGAAGATTCAAACTTCGAGCAAGACAGTCCACTGCAGCGTAAAGAACGCAGGTCTTGGTCGCAAACAGATGATGAGGTCCTCATCAGCGCTTGGCTTAACACCAGCAAAGATGCGGTTGTTGGGACCGAGCAAAAGTCTGGGGCCTTCTGGAAGAGAGTAGCTGACTACTTTGCTGCTAGTCCAAAGCATGCAGGCCTGGAAAAAAGAGAGCCATTGCACTGCAAGAATAGGTGGCACAAGATCAATGATCTTGTGTCCAAGTTATGCGGATCTTATGAAGCCGCAGCAAGACAGAAAACCTCAGGCCAAAATGAGAATGATATTCTCAAACAAGCTCACCTTATCTTCTTGAACAACTATAAAAAAAATTCACTCTGGAACATGCGTGGAAGGAGCTTCGCCATGACCAGAAGTGGTGTGATCTATCTACACAGAGAACCTCAAAAAAGAGAAAAGGAGAGGACGGGGCTCAATCCTCAACATCTCGCGCAACTGAGGGGGTGGCTGGTGAAA
>NW_013626377.1:0-576 GCF_000695525.1 Brassica oleracea var. oleracea
ATTTCTGGATGCCGAACCGGGGTCATCAGTTTGCTTTGAACAGGTCGCCGGTCGAATTTATTTTTTGTGTTGAGTTGGTTTCTTCTTTTTCTTTTGAAAATAGAGTTGTTGGCTTCTTAAATTGTTGTAGAATATCATTATTATTTGAGTTGTTTCTTGTCTTTGAGTGTTGTTGGAGTAGACAATCATTTCATATGATACTATTTGTCCTTGAGAGTTGTTGTAGTAGGTCATCATTTCCTAGGTTGCTTGTTGCTTTCGGGAGTTGTTGAAGTGGATCATTTTGGTCATTTTTTGCTTGTTGCTTTTGGAAGTAGTTGAAGTGGGTCCTTTTTGTACTTGATTGATTGTTGCTTTTGGAAGTAGTTGAAGTGGGTCCTTTTTGTACTTGATTGATTGTTGCTTTTGGAAGTAGTTGAAGTGGGTCCCTTTTGTCTTTTGTTGCTTGTTGCTTTTGAGAGTAGTTGAAGTGGGTTCCTCTTGTCCTTTATTGCTTGTTGCTTTTGAGAGTAGTTGAAGTAGGTCCCTCTTGTCCTTTGTTGCTTGTTGCTTTTGAGAGTAGTTGAAGTGAGTATC
>NW_013626378.1:0-576 GCF_000695525.1 Brassica oleracea var. oleracea
TTTAACCGACTTCGGAGAGGAAGCCGTCGTTCACGTAAAGGATGAACAAGTGATTGGAGAATTTCACCAAGATCCAGATTTAGATTCATCTGGTGATGATGACTCGGAAACAGACTAGCATCGACTTTTTTTTTTATAATAGAAATACCGAGGAAATTCCGAGGGAAGATAGGGTTTCCTCGGAATTTCCTTGGAATAGACTAGCATCGACTTTTTTTTTCATAGAAATACCGAGGAAATTCCGAGGGAAGATAGGGTTTCCTCGGAATTTCCTTGGAATAGACTAGCATCGACTTTTTTTTTCATAGAAATACCGAGGAAATTCCGAGGGAAGATAGGTTTTCCTCTGAATTTCCTCGGAATAGACCTTGTCGATTTAGGGATTTGATTATAGAGTCTATTTCCTCGGAATTTCCTCGGAAAATTCCGACGGAATTCCGAGGAAGATAAGGGTTTCCTCGGAATTCCCTCGGTATATTCCGAAGAAATTCCGAAGAACTAAGGGTTTTTAACCGAAAACAACGTTTTACGGATTGAATAACACATATATAACCTTCATTAAGTGTCTTAACCAGA
>NW_013626379.1:0-575 GCF_000695525.1 Brassica oleracea var. oleracea
TTAACTTCATCGATCTTATGATATGATCTATGGTTTTCAGTTGATGCCAAAAACCAGAATGAGCCTTCTGAGACAAAGCCCCCAATAATACACAATCTTTCACACCACTTCTCTTTCGGTAAGTATCTCCAATATAAATTATTTTTTTTCCTCAGTTGGGTTTTGTGGGATTGCTCTGTGACAGAGGAATTGAATTTGATGTTCTTAGATTCATCAAAAGATGTCTTCATAGAAAACATGAAGCAACACACCTTATATAAGAAAAAAACGGAATTGAACAGTATATATGTCGAAGAAGTCAAGACTTCTTTGAGCAACGCGTTTCTTCAGGCCGATCTTGCTTTAGCAAAGGACTGCAACAAAGGCTCTTTTCTCAGGTTTTTCTTCTGGTACCTGGTACCTCGGCTCTTGCTGCCCTTATTTTTGGAAGGTATTTTTGTTAGCTTCGACCAAACTCGTCTTCAGAATCACTAAGATTTGATCTTAAGTGTAGGTTTGTGTGCTCATGATTGTTGTTCTGTTTCTGAACCAGACACTTAATGGTTGCAAATGCAGGAGATGGCAGAGCTGTTCTC
>NW_013626380.1:0-575 GCF_000695525.1 Brassica oleracea var. oleracea
CATTGTGGTCGTACAGGTCACGATATAACAGAGTGCTTCTTGGTCCATGGCTTTCCTGACTGGTACACTGAACAACAACAACAACGCAATGGTTCATCATCATATCGAGGTGGACGTGGTGGTCGTTCTAACAACAATCGTGGGCGTGGCCGCGGAAGAGCTAATGCTGCACAAAGCAATTCTCACCAACAATCGGATCAGATTGCATCTCTGATCGCACTTCTCCAAAACCAACAAAGCAATTTATCATCGGAACGCTTGTCGGGTAAAACAATGCTTACTGACGTTATTATTGATACAGGGGCATCACACCATATGACGGGTGATATATCATTATTACATGATGTCTATGATATCCCATCATCATCGGTTACATTTCCTAATGGACGTGATTCTCTTGCTACGAAGCAAGGATCTCTGCGTCTCAGCAAGGATTATGTGCTTCACGATGTTCTCTGTGTCCCCGATTTCTATTGCACACTCATATCAGTTTCGAAACTTTTAAAACAAACTGGATGCATAGCAATATTTACTGATACATTGTGTGTTTTACAGGACCGTTTTTCGAGGACTCT
>NW_013626381.1:0-575 GCF_000695525.1 Brassica oleracea var. oleracea
TTCCTCGGAATTCCGTCGGTAAATTCCGAGGAAATTCCGAGGAAACCCAAAATTTGGTTTTCTCGGAATTTCCTCGGAAATTCCTCGGGAAATTCCGAGGATTTTATTTTCCGTCGGAATGTCCGTCAGAATACCGCTGTTTTCTTGTAGTGTATTTCTATATCTCGTAATGTGATATTTGTTGGGGTCAAAATCGGTCACGACGGAATCAATGTCTGAAAGTCCGTAAAAATCGGCACGAACGTTTTTACGAAAAATATATCTTCGAAAAAGATTTATTTTTACGAAGAATCTTGCGGAGAAAACACATTCACGAGACATCGGACAAGAGCTCGAAAAAGGTCGCTACGTAGCGACCGAGCGTCCGTTCCGCTCGAGCCAAGCTCGATAAATGCCATTCGTGACTAGGGCAGAAGAGGAAAGCGTAGACCGACCTAGGAGCCAATATATAAGGAGTCCTAGGCGAGATGCATGGAGAGGGGAACTTTTCAGAGGAAACTTAGCACTTAGAGCAATTAGGAAACTTTTCGTTTTTGTTATTCGAGCTGCGACTCAATTAGGTTTAGCTGTCTTAG
>NW_013626382.1:0-575 GCF_000695525.1 Brassica oleracea var. oleracea
CTGGGTTCGCCATTGATGATTACCTGATAAGAAACCGATGTAACACAGAACATCAAGAGGTCAACCACTTTTTCCGCAAACCCCAGGCGTAGCAGCAAGTTTCGAATAAAACTCCATTCTACCCTGTCATACGCTTTGCTCATATCCGTCTTGATGGCCATGAATTCTTCTCTAGCTCTGGTATTTGTCCGGAGAGCATGGAAATTCTCATGTGCTAGCATAATATTGTCTGTAATAAGCCGACGTGCCACGAAGGCAGACTGGGTCTCTGAAATCAGGTCAGGGAGAAACATCTTGAGTCGTTTAGATAACAGTTTTGAGATGATCTTGTAACTGACATTACAAAGGCTAATAGGCCGAAACTCCGTCATCTCTCTCGGTCTTTCCTTCTTTGGGATCAAACAAATGTTGGTTTGGTTCAGTCTCGGGTCAAAGCTCCCATCAATAAAGAAATCTTTTACTAGTCGGATAATATCTTTTTGCATAACTGGCCAAAATCTCTGGAATAATCTACTCGTCATACCATCCGGGCCTGGAGCTTTATCCGGATTAATATCAAACAAAGCTTTCTTTAT
>NW_013626383.1:0-575 GCF_000695525.1 Brassica oleracea var. oleracea
TGATCACCCACTATGCATCTTTATAATACCATTGAATCCACTTCTTACTGTCTCTCGTGACTATAGAAAATCATTGGATAAGTGTTAAAAATTTTGAGCAACACTAATTCGCATCAAGCCAACAAGTAATCATTGGTTCTCCCCGTCATTGGTATTGGGTTAGAAATCAACCATTTTCCATCAAAGAATGTTGGATGTGCGATATACATTCCATTTGCTCCACCATAGAGCTTTAATTAAGATGGATTCTCAAATGAGGTTGGAATTATATGTTGGATATGAATCTTCATTGATACTTAAGAATCCATAGCCATCCCTGAAGGATATAAGTAAGGCTCGATTTGAATGCTAAAAGTGAATTAGCATTTCCAACATAAAAGGGGGAAAATAAACAGCTGAAAAAGAAAATAAGTTGATATGAGTTATCGTTGATCCTCAGAGTAAAGAAAATGTAAAATACAAGTCCAAAAGAGAAAATGTAAAATACAAGTCCAAAAGATAAATCAATTATAGTGCTTAGTAAAGCACTTGCCAGACAAATTTGCTGACCCCAAATAAATATAGTGATCGAGTCA
>NW_013626384.1:0-575 GCF_000695525.1 Brassica oleracea var. oleracea
GGAGTGGTGGTGTTTAGTTTTTGCTCTATTTTGGTCCCTATTGTCACGGACTTGAAAGTGATTCAGTTTGTTTGTGTACTTGCCCCTGCTGCTCAGATAATTATATTCAGGTGCGAAGAAGCTGATTTCATATCAACTGTACTTCTTTCTAACGTTTCCCCGTGCACATGGCTGGAACATAAGGAGTGCACAAGTGTGTATGCAAGTGCCACTAATCTGGTGTGGGGCTTGGAGTGTCTCAGTTTTAAGTTTATGTGTGATCAGACTTCGCTCTATTGGGGGATGGGTCTTTTCAGAAGCGATTTGTGCTGTACCAGTATGGCGTCGGTGTTCTTCAATGCTAATATTTCTCGGCAGGTACTGTTACCGTGGCAATTTCATACTGCAGGAAAATTTGCTGAGATGTCTTCAACAAGAGAACATCGATTGTGGCATCCTCAACAAGCAACTCATATTGTTCTTCTTTGGTTGGGTCTGGAGGCTGTTATAGGTTTTTTCGACGACATACACATTAATGGAGTCATGCCGGAAGCCTTGATTTCACTCCACAGCCAAATACTTCCTCTTCTCCAACA
>NW_013626385.1:0-575 GCF_000695525.1 Brassica oleracea var. oleracea
CTTTGTTTTGGTGTTTTTCATTTCTATGTTTTCATTTCTTCGAACTTCTTCCATAAATTACGGGTATGGTACACATTAAGGTCTATGGCCAGATATGTATAAGGGCAAGCATTTAGATGCTTTATATTCACCCAGAGAAACCCATTGAGATTATAAAATATAGAGATATAAGAATGGTTTCCACAGTGATACAATGGGCAAAAGGAAACAACAGTTCCTTCAGAGTTATGAAAATCGCCCAAGGCCATATTAAGTCCTAAAGACTATACATGCATTCCCTATTGATCTAGACTATGCCAAGACCAGTATGGTAGAGGCAAAAAGTCATGGTAACCAGAATGGTTTACCCACGAAATTATACATTTTATGGTATGACCGGATTGGCCATCCTGGTCCAAAACATGATGCGAAATTGATATTGGAAAGGACCCAAAGAGTTATCCCATAGAATCTCATGTGTGTAGCATGAACACAAGGGAAACTCATTAGGCCATGATGTCCCAAAGCACATAAAGATTATAGTATGTCGTCCATGAGGGGGCAGTGAGGATAAATCCGCACATGTCCATACTATA
>NW_013626386.1:0-575 GCF_000695525.1 Brassica oleracea var. oleracea
TGTAGAGCGTATGGGTATTATAGATAAGGCTTTGCTATTTTAGTTATAGGATGCTCATTATGTATTTGACACTGAGAACTCACATAAAGTTATGTTTCTGATTTATTAATCATGTTATCATTAAAGTATATGTATACACTTATGGTTCGTAGATAACATATAGTTGGTTTGAGAAATAAAGGTTCTTCTCATGTAAGGATAATATAAAGTTAGAATTGGTTTGTGGTACATGGAAGGGACTATGCCGATTAAATGACATACAACCGCCATGATTCGATCAGTTTTAATTTTAGTAAAGATCAAGTGAACTTGATATAAAAGTGCACATTAAAGTTATTGAACCCTTAAGTCGACACAAAGGTCAAGTGGGAGAATGTAAGAATATTTTATATTCTATATGACATATGTATCTATTGGTTTAATATAAAGTTCAAGCTGATATTAATGTTTTTAGATTCAAATATAAAAGGCTATACCGTGATGGATTGGTTTCGATTAATGAATTAGAATCCGCGTGTATTGATAACTCTCCTACTTTACCTTATATTTATAAATGTCCTTAATCTCATAATTAT
>NW_013626387.1:0-575 GCF_000695525.1 Brassica oleracea var. oleracea
CTTAAATATCCGTCGGAATTTCCTTGGAATATTTTCATTAATTCGAGATAAAGAATATCATGTGCATGTATTTCTATTAATTTATATTGTTCCTCGGAATTTCCTCGGAATATTCCGAGGAAATACCGAGGAACTAGTGTTTGGGGTTTCAAAACATCAATTTTTTTTTGCCGTATTTCATTTCTTATACAATTGTAATGCATACCATTGAGGATTCTTTGTATAGATGATCATAAACCATGAAATAACAAAATTTCAAAACGAACTGTAAGTATTCCCTTTACCGTTCATTAAAGTGTATAAGTGTTTCTCTTATGTTGTGGGGATTTCGTTCATACAATCGGAAAAGTTATTATTATAGGGTGATGAACAAATTTTTGACTTCATAATGAACATAAGACACTTAATAAGGGTTATATAGGTGTTATTCAAAACGCAAAACGTTGTTTTCGGTTTAAAAACCCTATTTCCTCGGAATTTCCTCGGAATATTCCGAGGGAATTCCGAGGAAACCCTTTTCTTCCTTATAATTTCCTCGGAATATTCCGAGGAAATTCTGAGGAACTAGTGTTTGA
>NW_013626388.1:0-575 GCF_000695525.1 Brassica oleracea var. oleracea
TATTTATCCGCGGAAACTTGACATTTATCTTTCCTTGCGAACAAGGCATAAACCGCCCTACGGTTTATGGGGTTTTGGTTAAGAAATCGTAAGTGGGTTTCGAGTCACGTCTTAGGTCTCTCTGGGCCGTTGTTTGACTCGAAACGTTTATTACGGCTTCTTTCGATAAAAACGAACTTTCCGCGGTTTTTATCGTAAAGTTCGATTGATGACTTCAAATGACGAGAAACATGAAATGAGTTTGCTACGGTCTTCGGGTGATAGCATTAAAGAGTAGACGAGAATGCATAGATTCGTGTCGTATCGACGTTTTAAGAAAGCTCGATTGCTTCGTAACGATCGAATAGCTACATAGCGACCGAGCTTCGGGGAGAGCTCGGTCGCTACGTAGAGACCGAGCTTCGGGGAGAGCTAGGTCGCTACGTAGCGACCGAGCAGGCTACGTAGCGACCGAGCACGCTACGTAGAGACCGAGCACGCTACGAAGCGACCAAGCATGCTACGTAGCGACCGGGCACTCTACGTAGGGACCGGGCACGCTACGTAGCGACCGGGCACGCTACGTAGCGACCGGG
>NW_013626389.1:0-575 GCF_000695525.1 Brassica oleracea var. oleracea
TATATGTAAAGTAGTGATCAAGATGATATTCATCAATTCAAATATACTTAAATAAGAAAATTTCATACCTATTGGAAATACATGAGATATTCTATTACAAAATATAATGGTTTGTCAGAGAAAAACAACTTTATAATTGATAAGTTTGTGTTTTTGCAATTCTACTTATGACGTTTAATTCATTACGTACCTGTCAACCCGCAATTGTACACTGATTTTGCAAATTGTGAAGACTGTGAACAAGTTATTAAACTATATATGTAGTTTTGAACATTTTGAAAAGCAATATAATACAAAAGCAAATATTTGAACTTATGGTTCCAAGATAAAACCACATACACCATGCACTAGTAAAACTAAACATATAAAATGCTTGAAAGAAATGTTCCTTGTTTTCATTTTCCTTTTCAATAAATGTGTTTTGGACTGGGCCATATAACACACAGCTCCATTGTGACAATGTAAGCCCAGTTTTTATTCATTTTTTTATTTAAAAAAAAAACAGAATAAATAACGTCTTGAGTTATTTCATTAACAGACTAAAGTCAGGTTTATTATGTTTTCATCTATTTTTT
>NW_013626390.1:0-575 GCF_000695525.1 Brassica oleracea var. oleracea
TTCTCCCATGCTACCCATGGTAGTTTACGTCTAGCACTTCCATCACCCCACCAGAAATCCCTTAACGCAGACGTAAGCTTCGCACACAGGTCTTTAGGAAGCTTAAAGACTGACATCGCATATACAGGAAGGGCTAGGCCGACAGATTTGATGAGGATTTCCTTGCCCCCTGGCGAGAGAGATTTAACAAACCACCCTTGGATTCTGTTCTGGAGTTTTTCTCTGATAAAGTTCAAAATATGTTTCTTTGAGCCTTTGAAAACCTCAGGGAGGCCAAGGTAGGTACCCTCACCACCTTCGTTATCAATTGAAAGAATTCGTTTGATGTCAGCTTTGATGCCCTCTTCAACTCTATCACCAAAGATGATTGATGATTTCGAAGGGTTAATTTGCTGCCCAGATGCCTAGCCATAGAGCTTAAGACAACGGAGAACTTCAACACTCTCCATCAGATTAGCTTGGCATAGTAACAAGCTATCATCAGTAAACAGTAAGTGATGAACCGAAGGTCCTCCCGCTGCAAGCTGGATACCATGTAGACGGCCTTTATGCTCAGCGTTGTTCAACACACTCAC
>NW_013626391.1:0-575 GCF_000695525.1 Brassica oleracea var. oleracea
GAGATTTATGATGTCTATCTTCACAGATATGATCGAAGATTCTATGGAAGTCTTTATGGATGATTTCTTGGTGTATGGATTCGATTTTACATCATGCCTTAACAACTTATGAAAAGTTATAGCAAGATGTGAGGAGAAGCATCTTGTCCTTAATTGGGAGAAATGTCACTTTATGGTCAATGATGGAATTGTTCTGGGGCACAAAGTTTAAGCAGCCGGTATAGAAGTAGATCGAGCTAAAATCGACGTAATGACCCAGTCTGCCAACACCCACGAACGTGAAAGACTTGAGGATTTTTCTTGGGCACGCAGGTTTCTACAGGAGATTCATAAAAAACTATTGCAAAATAGCTAGACCTCTAAAAACTCTCATGTGCAAAGAAGTAAAATTCAATTTCACCCCTAAATCTTTCAAAGCTTTTGAGGAGATCAAGTCAGCTTTAGTAACTGCCCTATCGTGCAAGCTCCTGATTGGAGTTTACCCTTTGCTGTAGGTGCAGTACTTGGACAGAAAAAGGATGAAAAAATTACATGGCGTCTACTATGCTAGTAAGACTCTCGTAATGCACAAAAAA
>NW_013626392.1:0-575 GCF_000695525.1 Brassica oleracea var. oleracea
AAATCACTTATGGTCCACAAAAGCATCGCTTGCATCGTAAAATTCGTTTTCGTTGAACAATCATACGTCCTCACCACTGTTGACCACAAATTCTTCAACTCTTTTATCAGTGGTTGTAGGAAAACATCCAGGGACCTTTTTGGATGGTTCGGACCAGGTATTAATATGGTCAAGAATAGCAACTCCCGTTGCATGCACATCTCCGGTGGCAGGTTGTATGGTGTAAGAAAGACTGGCCACAATGAATATTGTCTCCCTGACATTCGGAACGGACTAAATCCATCTGTGCATAATCCGAGATACACATTCCGGATATTGCTAGCGAAATCCAGATGTACTTTGTTGAAATGTTTCCAGGCTCTTACATCTGATGGATGAGTCATCTCACCATCCGTCTGAGTATGCGCGGCATGCCATCTCATCATTCCAGCAGTCTACTCTGATTGGTACAATCTTTTCAATCTGTTTGTAATTGGTAGGTACCACAATACGGCACCCTATTACGTCCCCGTCCTTGCGGCTTGAATAATGGCTTCTTGCAGAATCGACATTCTTCTAGCTTCTCATCATCTCCC
>NW_013626393.1:0-575 GCF_000695525.1 Brassica oleracea var. oleracea
GTTTTCTTGGAGAGTATTCTGGGAACTTATTTTCTGTTTAGTAGTAAAGTATGGAAATTAAAAAACACATCACAGAGCTAATTTAAATTGAATTAAAAAGTGGAATTAGATAATACAAGAAAAAACTAAGGGAGAAAAAGGACTTTACAGTCTCTCTCTCCACACTAGTCTTTGCTCATTTTCCCTACATGCATGCATCCGTACGTAAATACCTTGGTAAATACTCTTTTTTTCTTACAACGATAGAGCTCTTTTTCAATTGTCGTATTAAATGATACAGCTCCTTTTGATCATATATAGAAAACAAATCAAATATTACGTTGTTAACCTGCTGGGCAATTTGGCCTTTTTAAGGATTCCAGTAGAAAAAAGTAATGATTTCTTTGTCAAAAAAAAAAGTAATGATTTCTTTTTATCTTGAATTTCGGGTTTCCTCATCCTCAATTCCTCTTTTGTCTCTCCTACCGAGACTTTCTTGCGAACACATTACTGTATCCCAGTTAAAAATAAAACACATATACTGTATAATATCGTACAATATATTCGTCTGCGACGATCATTTAATGAAAAGGTTT
>NW_013626394.1:0-575 GCF_000695525.1 Brassica oleracea var. oleracea
TATCTGAAAAGATCCATATTTTGGCCTCCGCTTATGGCTGACACTGTCGCTAGAGAAAAATCCGCCAGAGCTTATTACTTTTCGTGGTAATACACTGTTTCTAGCTAACAATTCTTTTATATTATTACATTATAATATGATCGAGAGTTGTGTTATTAGTTCATGTAATCAGTTCAACCTTCTGATCAAAGTTGGCTGTTAGTTTGTATAATGTATGCATGCACTCCTGATACTGTCACACTTGACTGTGTAATAATAGCAAACATACCAATAGGAAAAACGGCTGTTTATTGTTATAATGGAGCCAAGCATGCTAATAGAATTGCAGATTGTGGCCGATCTTTTAAGCTATAATATATATTAAGATCACATATGGATTTACACAAAACTTACAGCCACAAGTAAAAGTGCTTCTTCTTTACTTTGAAACAGAATGTACACCACACTTATTCCAAAGGGTTTTCCTCTTTTGTCTTAGAAACGTGTAAACACCTTATTAATTTATTATCAAGAAGCAATAGCAGAGTTAAAAATAAGAAGATTCCAGCTTCTTAGCTCTATCTCCTGCACTCTCA
>NW_013626395.1:0-575 GCF_000695525.1 Brassica oleracea var. oleracea
CAATTAGTTTAGTAAAACTTTATAATACTCCCTAAATCGATGGATTAACCACTATAAAATCGCTAATTTCTTAAAAAACGGAAACAACAAAGGCTCCAAACCTATTTGAACATCATCATATGTTTGTGCATGATGCAACTATGCATTAAAACAATATTGTCGTATTTTTGAAATTTTCTCAAAATCTATGTGTTAACCATTATTGTCGTAATTAGTGGAATAACTATTATAAAATCGATATTTTCTAGAGAAATAGAGATAACAAAGGTTTCAAACCTTATTGATTATCATCATATGTTAGTACATGAGTCCACTATGCATTAAAACAATATTGTTATATTTTTTGAATTTTATCATATGTTATAACAAAGGTTTCAAACCTTAACGATTAATTGATTATATAAATAAATATAACAACAATATTCTTTTCAAAACCTCATGCATCTCTATAATATTATTTGAGAAGTCAGTTTCCTATGTGCCGTGCTCACGTTAACTCTCACGATGGTTGATTACAGTAGTACCTTCAATGAGTTAAATATATCTAATTGCCTTATTAAAAATATTTTGTTTTT
>NW_013626396.1:0-575 GCF_000695525.1 Brassica oleracea var. oleracea
CTGGCGTATGCTGTGATCAGTCGCGGGATGGGGAACCAGCAATGAGTTTCTTCCTGAAAACAGGATTCGTACACCATCTGGTACCCCATCGGAGGAGACCAGGGTCTCTGCGCTTCCGTAGGCACAAGGAAGGTCACGCCTACGGCACCCGCAGCCCGAAGAACCCTCTTCACGCTTCCAAAAGTCGAATTCGTCTTCTCCACGCCTTCCCAGTCCTGACGGGCCAAGAAGGCAGGACGCAATAAATCGGGATGGAGTTGAGGAAGTTCTTCGAAAATCCCGTCGGGGTAAAAGGTGGTCGGGAAGAACTCGGCCTCAGAATCATCGTCCTCCGAGAGACCAACCTCCGCAGGTCGAGCTCTCAGAGTGATCGAGTCAACGGGCATTGCCCCGCTCTGCCCGTCTCTCAAACATTCCATTGCATCCCTCGCAACGACGTTCTGACATCCTTCTCTCGCGAGTCTCGCAGCATCCGCAACCAGAAGTCAATGAGAGCGAGATAGATTCGCCGTGTCCATCATCACCGCACGATGAATCGCCTCCGGATCTCCGACACGACCCCCGTCGGGATTCCT
>NW_013626397.1:0-575 GCF_000695525.1 Brassica oleracea var. oleracea
TATTATGTCAATGAAACAGGTAGATAGAAAACTATAAATGTAAGTAAGTATATCACATATAAATATACTCTTAATTTTGAATTTGATAAGCTAGGAATGCTTGTTCTTTTCACAGATCTCTATGTTTTATTGGTTGTTCTATTCCGATATAGTTATCCTGATTACCCATGTTTGAGTAATACTATAGCCGTTTGTTGCAAAAAAAAAAAAAAACAGAGGCATTTTGAATAAAAAAAACAAAAATATGTTTCTTAATTCATTAGAAAAAAATATGAAAATTTCACATGCATAGTCTTTAATGTTCATAGGTCTATAAATTTGTCCGCACCTCTTAAATTTTCTAGATAGGAACATACATTGAATTTTTTTTGTTTCTGACAAAGACACATTAAAATTTCTTCTAGGGAAATTTGACTCTATAACCCAAGAAACTATAATTCATGAAATGACTATATCAATATAGAAGTTATGATATACTATATATAATGTGTATTAATTACCATTTTACCTTTTTTATACACACATGATTTTTTTTTTAATTACAAAATGTTTTCCCCTTCTAATCTTAATCATCT
>NW_013626398.1:0-575 GCF_000695525.1 Brassica oleracea var. oleracea
TAACTGATGTAGCACACCTATACATATCAATTATACAAGTATTAGTATAATATATAACATTAATTAATTATATTGGTAAAAAGTTATAAATAGATTGACATACCTGATTAGCTTGCGAACCAAGAATGAAGGGATCATAATATTGAAGTTTCCGCCGCGAATGAACTGATGTAACACCAAACGCATCAATCTTCACTCCTCTATCTGGGGTGGTGTCATACCAATCACAATAGAATACTACACAACGCAATCCAACCATTTCAGGAAATTGGATTTCCAATATTTATTTTATGTTGCCGTAGTAGACATCGTCACCGGAAGAAGATGAAACACCAGCATCATATGTTGTCTTAGATTGACCTTTCCTTGTGAATGCATATCCCCGTGTACAAAATTTAGGATATGATTTGATCACATAGTTTGGTTCCTGCACAAATTCGCATATCCAATCATCGAACACAAGACCTCTTGCCAAACCATCATTCACCTATAAATTAAAAACATATATGATTGAAAAGTTAATTTGTTTATATTAAATTTAAACCAATCATTTGCATAGGGTAATATGATATATG
>NW_013626399.1:0-575 GCF_000695525.1 Brassica oleracea var. oleracea
GAATGTTGATGCAAACAATGTTCGGGTCACTGGTGCCGAGGAGGTCACTGAGCCGACCATAAGGGGCTTGGTGGAGGCTAGGCAGATCATGGGAGCTCAGATAGCCTCCTTGACACAGGCGTTCACACCATTGGTGAACTCGTCCGTGGGACAGGCTAATCCCCCGGTTCGGGTTGCTGCTGGAGTGGCTGATGTTGGTGCTGACCGTGTGGCTGAAGTGATTGAGATAGATCCACCGGTCAGGCCATTGCAAGGCATGGACTACCTGAAGGTGCTGGAGCATATCTCCAAGTTGGGGACCAAACACTTTGCTGGAAGTGTTGATCCTATGGAGGCGGACGAGTGGAGAACCAGGTTGGTTCGAAACTTCAAGTCCACACGATGTCCTGAGGATTACCAAAAGGACATAGCAGTGCATTTCCTGGAGGGAGATGCACATAATTGGTGGTTAGCCTTGGACAAGCGTACCAATGGCACCATTGAGCACTTTACTGACTTCGAGGTTGAGTTCAACCATAAGTACTTCCGTGCTGAGGCGTGGGATCGTTTGGAGTCCAAGTTCCTGGACTTGACTC
>NW_013626400.1:0-575 GCF_000695525.1 Brassica oleracea var. oleracea
GTGGCTGCACAAGTTTTTAAAACTCTCTCCCTTCTCTCTAAAACTCTTTTCCTTCTCCCTAAAATTCTCTCAATTCTTTCAAAAATTCTCTCATTTCTCTTCTTTCTCTCTAAAATTTTCTCAAGTCTTTCTCACAATGTTATCTTGTCATTTTAGATATTATGATTCATGGTTTTCATCTTCTCCTTTAAAAAATGTAAGTTTTAGATCTATAGATTTTAAATGTTTATTTTTATGTTATTTATTTCTAAAATATTATCTTTTTTGTTGGTATTATCACTCATAGATTTCATTTCTCCTCTAAAAATGTAAGTTTTAGATTAATAGATTTTAAATATGTATTTATATGTTTATATTCAAATAAATTTATAGATCAAGCTCTGTACATTAATTTGCTACTAGTTTATCTTATAAATTCTATTTTGAAAAGTATTTTCAGATTTAAAATTATTTTCAAATTTCAAAATGTATATATTTTTTCAGATCTGAAAATTATCAGACAGTGTAAACTTCCAAAGAAGTTTACTGAAGCTAGTAGACTTCATATGAAGTTTACTAAACCACAAAGTTTATGC
>NW_013626401.1:0-120 GCF_000695525.1 Brassica oleracea var. oleracea
CCAATGTTTGTGCATATAAAAGTGCTATGTATAAAGTGGTGTAATCAAGCGTAATGCCAAACATGTTCTTCATTGCATCAGTGATATGCTGCGGATTCAACCCATCAATGATTCCAACAC
>NW_013626401.1:289-474 GCF_000695525.1 Brassica oleracea var. oleracea
AGGACATGTTGTCACAAGGAGAGTTTTCGTTGACTTGTATATTTTGAAGGAGAACCTAAATCTCATTGCTGTCAACCGCAACTCTGAAAGCAGTGCATCCTTGCTAACAAAACTCTGGTTGACATAGATACTGTTACCATTCGATCTTCCTCCTTCAATCTTTTCGATATCTTCAAAACACATAT
>NW_013626402.1:0-575 GCF_000695525.1 Brassica oleracea var. oleracea
TGACAACAAAAAGAGAGAGGGAGGGTGCGTACTTTAGAGAGATGTTTTTTACTCGAGAGATGTTTGATGAATTCATCCAACAGTTTGTGCTTATAGAAGCAGAGTGTGCGCTCCGGGACGCACAGTTTGCAATAAAAGATTCCGGTAGATTCAACCACCCTTTCACTACTTCCACTGCACTTGCGAAGAACATGTCTTTTTGTCTCTGAAACTAATAGCTTTAAGAGATTAGTTTGGTGGTTATATATATATATATCTATATATATATATATATATATGTGGAAGTGGATAGAAGAGAGGTAAAAAACAAAACACCTGCAAGTAAGCTATCCCAGAGCCACTCGGCAGAAGTGACCATGACTGACATTTCCCGAGGCCTAAAAGAATAAGCCCAAAACAGGTTGTACTTATTATCTTGTTGAGCCCGGAGGGCAAGAGAAGTTCCAAAGACATATTTAGCCTCATCCGAAATGATCATCATTGTAGCCGGAGTAGGATTATCCTCTCGCCATTTAAAAATGTCATTATGCATGCGAGAGTATATGACTTCTGTTTGTTTCAACAAAACAAAGGGT
>NW_013626403.1:0-575 GCF_000695525.1 Brassica oleracea var. oleracea
AAATAACATAAAGAAGAACCATGCATGTGAGTTTTATATTAAAAAAAGGTAAAACATAGTGTGAACATATTAAGCCACACAAGAGACGTCTCTTGTGCACACGTATCCTCTCTCTTTCTCTCTCCTCTCCGCGACGACTCCGACTCCATCAACCGGCGACTCCGACGATGACCTCTCTGCGGCGACTCCGACTCCATCAGCCGACTCAGAGACTCACTTCTCGTCAACCTCACGTCTTCCTACGCCGTGGCATCTTCTACGCCGCGGCATCTTCTTCGTACACGGGTTTAATTGAATTAAGCTTCTGGGTGTGATTCTGCTAAATTTCTGAATAGGGTTTAGGTTTATGTTTCTGGATCATCGATTGTGTGATCTGATTTGAGAAAAAGTAATAAAGCTTTCACCTTTGAGAATTTGGTTCTTGACCCTTGTGGGAGCTTGCTTAATTGAAGTTGTTGGTCTGGTGGTTATTGAAGTCCTTCGCTTTCTTCATTTGTTGAGTCTAATACTCTGCATGGGGTGCACGTTATCTCTTCACTACAGACTACAAAGGTTCGGATCTTCCATCTTCAAAG
>NW_013626404.1:0-575 GCF_000695525.1 Brassica oleracea var. oleracea
ATGGAGTTAATGAAGGGTGGCATGAAGGATCATGCTCACACTGAGGCAACCATTCCTCTGATCGACGGGAAGATCCAGGGATTCTGGGATCCCATCCCGGTTTCCCCTGATACCGTAGAGACTACGGCTGATTTTGCTGGTGATGATGAGGAAGTGAACTTTCCCGCGGATGCATTCGGGGCTTCCTTGTCCGGGAGTTTTAACTTAGACCTGTGAGTGTTTTGGCGGGAAGGAGTTTTTCCCTTTATCTAGTGTTTAGCGGCCGAGCGTGGCCTTTGTTCATATATGTCTGGCCAAGTGTGGCCTTAAACTTTGTACGGGCCTTTTTTGGCTTCTTTTATCGGGACTGGCCGTTGGTGGCCTTGAACCCCTACCGCTATGCGGTTTATATAATGGATGTCTGTTTGGGTTTACTTTGTTTAGAGTGGGTTTGAAGTGAACATGAGTTGTCATCTCATATTTATCTTCGTTGAGGCGTTCAATCTGTTAGTTCGTTCGAGACGTGAGTTTTTGTAAAAATTATTTACTATTTTTCGGGAACGTTGAGATATGAACGAAGAGACATGTTTTAGGAA
>NW_013626405.1:0-574 GCF_000695525.1 Brassica oleracea var. oleracea
ATTTCCAAAGGAAGTTGCGTGATCAAAAGTATTCTTTGAAGAGGTTATAATATAAGATGGAGTACAAGGAAGATCTACACAGGAGGCTACTACGCTAGACCAAGGTTTCTCATTATTGGATACACCGGATTGTTTCTCTTTATCAAGAGAGGTTACTGTGGAAGAGAATTTTGCAGAGATTGAGCTTTATTTGCTTCTCTTCAGGGGTGCGGTACCGAGAGGTAAAGTCTTAACTCCATGTTCTTTGTTCAAAAATGACTTTCCATGATTGCTTGAGATAACAATATCGTTTAGGTCTCCATCCACCTTTTCTTTTTAAATTGCATCAGTATTTGCATTCACAAAAAACCATACTCTTCTTTCGAAGATCTTCAAACATCCAAGTTCATGAGTGCTCTCTTTTATAGGTGAGACCAGCTTCCTCTTCTCACCAAGCTATAAAGTAACAAGATATATAATTTGAGAGAATCTTAAGCATATATGTTTAATACGATTCAATACTTCTAATCCTAAAACTACTCAAGACCAGCCTCCAAAGCAGATTATAATAGAATTAAGCATAGACTCAGATTCT
>NW_013626406.1:0-574 GCF_000695525.1 Brassica oleracea var. oleracea
CCAAACTAAAACCCGACCAAAAGTAATACCCGAGCAAAAACAAAAACTAACCCGACCCTTACATATGTTCATAAACCCGAAACACAGACATCCCCAAATCTCTGAAAACAAAAATAAGAACCCTAAATTCTCTATCTCTGCTTTTGAAGAATCATAATGTCAGGGGCTTCAAGTGATGTATCTGGAGCATCGAGTGGAGGAAGTAGTTCTCTTCGCAGAGGTGGAAAGATAATAGGGATTCCAAAGAGATGTTGGTGTGGCACTGAAATTGTCCCTCTGATGTCAAAATCCGACCACAACCCATACAGAAGATACTTCCGATGTGCCCATGCTGCAGCGAAGAAGGTGAGTTCTTTTTTGTTATGCCTAAGTGTTTCTGTTTTGTTTAATTGATTTTGCGATGAGAGCCAAATAAATGATTGATGTTTTATGTTGCAATTCATGATGTAGCTTATGAATGATAACCATGTATTCAAGTGGATTGATGAGGTTTTGATAAACGAAGTTGAATCACTCCAATTCAAAATTGCAAGGCATGAAGAACAACTGATAGAGATGGCAAAAACAGAGACTT
>NW_013626407.1:0-574 GCF_000695525.1 Brassica oleracea var. oleracea
CTGATGCAGAACACCGCATGTGTGCTAGACATATTTATGCGAATTGGAAGAAGCTTGGGTTTGCGAGATCAGAGTTTAAATCTTTGTTTTGGGGAGTTGCTTACAGCTACACTGAAGGAGAGTATGAAGAGAAGTTGAGTCTATTAGAGGCATATAATGTTGTAGCACACCAAGAGTTACTCAAGACGGACCCTAAGAGGTGGTGTAGAGCATATTTCAGAGTTGATTCACACTGTCCTGACGTGCATAATAACTTATCTGAGAGCTTCAACAGAACCATAAAGATGGCAAGGGCGAAACCCGTGATAACTATGTTGGAGGACATTCGGAGACAAGCTATGAAGAGGAATTCAAGGTGGTGGTTTATGGCAGATAAGTGGGATACTATTGTTACACCAATCACACTTGCTTTATTGGAGAAAGCAAGGATTGCCAAGAAATATTGTTCAACACTACGAAGCAGCTCAAGTTTGCATGAGGTTAATGAGTGTGATAATGGTTACACAGTGAATTTGGCAACACATCAGTGTGCTTGCAGGCGATGGGATCTTACTGGTATACCTTGCAAACATGC
>NW_013626408.1:0-574 GCF_000695525.1 Brassica oleracea var. oleracea
ATCCCTTCAGTACGCTTGGCCTCGATCAGACCACGAAAAAAATAAGGTAATTCACTCTCGCCCCAATATTTCAGATTGACCGATGAAATGCAGCCCTCATGTGCACAAGTCTCGGCCAAAAGCATCCTGACGGGAGCATTAACTCCCGAAAGAGCTTTCGTTCACAGTTGTGTCCACGGGTATCATGGCAGCTGGCTTGATATAATTCATCCCTTCAGTACGCTTGGCCTCGATCAGACCACGGGAAAAATAAGGGAAAATGATAACACTTGGTTGGATGATCAGCCACTACTGCCGGGAAGGATTTAATCGAGCCAGCATCAGTAAACTTGGGACCATCAAGAACCATCAGTCTATGAAAAATTCTCAAGCTATCAGTACACTCAGACAAAAATCACGATATGTGTACTGATGTACTGTCCTCGTGGGCGAAAATCACCCGGACAGTCCACGGGAAGGGCCAACGTGCTGATATGTGTACTAACGGACAGTCCTCGTGGGCGAAAATCACCAAAAAAGTCCACGTTGACTGTCCGTCAGTACACAGTTGTCTACTGACGGACAGTCCTCGTGG
>NW_013626409.1:0-574 GCF_000695525.1 Brassica oleracea var. oleracea
GTGTGTGTGTGTGTGTGTGTGTTGATCTTATCAATTTATACAGAACTTTGAATTCTACCAGTAAATACGCACTGTATAAATAAGTAGGCTACTTTGGTCTTTGGATTTCAGTGGGAGACTGACTTTGCTACTTTGGATTTCAGTGGAAGTGGAAGACTTTCTTAGATAATAAGTAGGCTACATCGAATTTCAGTGGAAGACTTAGACACACTAAGTCAACATCATTATTTCATTGTTTGTTTCCGGTTATTACCAACATGGAACACTATTTTACCATATCATTCTTAGAGCATTCCCATTGCTCACATATCTCAACTTCTCACCCATTTTCCCTTTTCATTAATAAATATTGTCGATACTTTACTGAGAATTCATGGGTGTTTGTTTTATGATAGATATATCTAAAGAAGAATGTATATATATATTCTCGTCATATCAGTGAGAGAGTCTAAAAATGCTGGTAAAACTGATATGCATGAACAAAGTCACCAGTTTTTGTTGGCAGCAACTTTCAAAGGTTATCCTAGATACTAGGTTAAGATCCGCGCCTTGCGCGGAATCAATATTATATATA
>NW_013626410.1:0-119 GCF_000695525.1 Brassica oleracea var. oleracea
ATCAAACCAGGATGAACCGCGCTGTAAGAAGCTTGATATGGATACATCAAGTAGTGTAGAATCACAAAGAAGTTTGAATTAATCTCATAGGAGTTAGGATGAAGAACCTATCCCACTTT
>NW_013626410.1:229-574 GCF_000695525.1 Brassica oleracea var. oleracea
GAAGAAGCTATCCCACTTTCAAATCAGGTGATCCCAGTTTTTCTATTTGGGAATATGACAACTTATTCGTCATTCTTATCAAACCAGGATGAACCGCGATGTAAGAAGCTTGATTTGGATACATAAAGAAGTGGAGAATCACCAGGAAGTTTGAATAAATCTCATAGGAGTTAGGATGAAGAAGCTATCCTACTTTGAAATCAGGTGATCCCAGTTTTCATGTTTGGGTATATGAAGACTTCTTTGTCATTCTTATCAAACTAGGATGAACCGCGATGTAGGAACCTTGATATGGATTCATAGAGTAGTGGAAAATCACAAGGAAGTTTGAATAAATCTCATAGG
>NW_013626411.1:0-574 GCF_000695525.1 Brassica oleracea var. oleracea
GGGGGGGGGGGGGTTCTCTCTTACGCTATGCAAAAAATGATGCCTTAGAATGGAAACAGATCGATCAGCCTGACCAGATGCAAAGGAATATACAATCCACTCATAGAAGAACAACGGAGAGTCAACGATGGAAGCGACCACAAGACGGCTGGATTAAATGCAATACAGATGGATCATTTATCAATACTGTCCTACCAAGCTCTGCAGGATGGATCTTCCAAGACAGCATTGGAGTTTATAGAGGGTCAGTACAAGCGACAGGAAGAAGAACATGTAATGCGCTGGAAAGTGAACTTCAGGCAATATTAATGGCGTTGCAACATAGCTGGAGTCTAGGTATACGTTATATTATCAATTATCATTGAAAGTGACTGTCAGAAAGCAGTGCATATAATTAACAACAAAAGACTCCACTTTGAGAACTACAATTGGATCAGAGAAATCAGATCATGGATGGAGAAATTTCAAGGATGTATCTGCCAATGGATTGGAAGAGAGGCAAATAAAGTAGCTGATAATCTCGCAAAAGATAGAAGAGATGGAGTACGGTTTATATTTCATTATTGTTTCGAAT
>NW_013626412.1:0-574 GCF_000695525.1 Brassica oleracea var. oleracea
TATACCAAATGCCGATTCGCGAAAATTTTCAAGCGGTTTGGTTCTCTTAGGCAAATTGAATTTCCGACGGAATGTGTCCGTCAGTATATTCTGACGGACTGTGCCCGTCAGTATATTCCGACGGAATTCCGACGACTTTGTGTTTAGGGTGTTGATTTCAAGTTTTTAAATGCAAAATCCAAATCTTTGATAATATATATAGTATTTGCATAAAGATTTAACAATAAAAATGTTTTATAACACGATTTTACATAACAACATTTTTTGTAGTGTAAGCTTATATGAATATGATTGTATAAGTATATAAATGTTAAGATGAGATGTTGTGAAAACAATGATATGCATACGTAAATATTTTAATGAGTTGTTATATTTGAACGGTTGCGATCTAATACTATACTAAACACTTATTATGTGTTATTTTCATAGTTTTGGCATCTAAATTTATAGATTTTTATGATTGAAATTTTTTAGAAACACATGTCGTCGGTAATTCGTCGGAATATACCGACGACATTCCGAAGAAATTGTCTAGTTCGTCGGAATGTCGTCGGTATATTCCGACGAATTACCG
>NW_013626413.1:0-574 GCF_000695525.1 Brassica oleracea var. oleracea
GAATATAAAAGGCATTGGAGCATTTTTCAGGGATCTGAGCACACACATTTTTAAATAAGAAGTTGTGGAACAGCTTCAGGAGAACATTCTCATCTTGTTGTGCAACTTGGAGAAGATATTTCCTCCCGGATTTTTTGACGTCATGGAGAATCTAGCTGTCCACCTCCCATATGAGGCATTGCTTCGTGAACCTGTACATTACGGATGGATGTATCAGTATGAGCGAGCCATGAAATATTTGAAGGGAAAAACAAAGAACCTCGCCAAAGTTGAAGGTTCTATAATTGCTGGAAGTTTGACGGAAGAAGTTTCTCACTTCACATCGTACTACTTTGCGTCAAAAGTACGTACCCGGAGAAGAGCTCCAAGAAGATATGATGATGGTGGTGTTGTGCCAACATATGCAGTTGCTGGTGTTCCAGACATCTTTAGCCAGATTGGGTGACTCAGTGGGAAGTTTAAAGAGGTTTGGTGGTCGAGGGAACAAGACGCTCATAGTGCACATACCTACATTCTACTCAATTGCTAGGATTCATTGATGCGTTATTTTGAAAGGTAACATATATGGACACTT
>NW_013626414.1:0-574 GCF_000695525.1 Brassica oleracea var. oleracea
TTCCGAGTGCAAACAGAGACAGAAAAAAATGAACGGTTGTGATCAAATATTTGGAGAGAAATCGGAGGGTCTATGATTAATCCGAGTGCAATCTTAGTAGTTGCTCCCCATTGGCTCAAAAAATAAAAAGAATGGCTAAGATTGAAGTAGGGAAGACACATCAATCGGCATATGGTTTGCCACGTCTGCAATCTTGGAGGTTACTCCTTATTGGCTCAAGGTATTAATTTCGTTTGAAATCTGGAAATTAATATATAAATATGATTTTGAAGCAAAAAAAAATTAAATTAAATCTTAAAAATCAAATATTCAGTTTTCCAATTTTACAAAAAAAAAAATTGTATGAATATAAATTTTTTATGTGAGCTTTTATAAGATTGATCAATCTAGCTCATATGTTCATAAACACTACTACTTATTTGTATGTACAAAGGCTTTAGGGTATAGGGTTTGAACAAATGAGTGTTTATAAAATTTATAACTAATCAGTTTTGTGAAATTAAGATTACAATATCCTTTTAAGAAAAAACAAAATTGTGAAATCAAGTACAATTAGGGTATAGGGTATAGGTTT
>NW_013626415.1:0-574 GCF_000695525.1 Brassica oleracea var. oleracea
TTCCTCTGTTTGTCTCCAGTTCCATTCCTTCTCCTCATCGAACAAGATATTACGACTTACTACGATACGCTTGCTCAATGGATCAACCAAGCGATAAGCTTTTGATCCAGGTTTCGTGCCTAAATGAACAAGTACTCGTGTTCTGTCATCTAACTTCCTTTGTGCATAGCACACACAACCAAATACCTTTAGATGACTAAGATTAGGTTTTCTTTTCTTTAAAGCCTCATACGGTGTCTTACCATCAAGTGATCTTGTTGCAACCCTATTTATTAAGTAGGTAGAATGCCTTATTGCTTCCCCCCAAAGTGAGTTCGGTACGTTCATATGCTTCAAGATGCTTCTTGTCATCTCCAATAGTGTTCTATTGCGTCGCTCCACAACTCCATTCTGTTGAGGTGAGTAGGGAGCTGTCAAGTATCGCTTAATGCCATGCTTATCACAATAAGTTTGAAACTCATAAGAGGTGACCTCGCCTCCCCTATATTTCCTTAAGGTTTTAATCTCAAATTGTGTTTCTTGATCAGCAAGTACTCTGAATCTTTTGAACTTCTCAAAGGCTTCACTCTTTTCA
>NW_013626416.1:0-574 GCF_000695525.1 Brassica oleracea var. oleracea
CTTCTCTCTTTTTCCCTTCTCTTCTTATAGCTGTGTCTTCCAAAGATTGTCTCAAGCGCCCCCGGAGATCGTGCAGGACACCCTTGACCATACCACCTCGCTTCCTTTTTGATATTGGGCCCAATACTTCTCTTCAGCTCGATTACGGCCTTGCTATCGGTTAGACCAAATCATGCCCAACAATTATCACAAAGTAGTATGTGGTTCTTATGTACATATGTACGCATAGACTGGTAGTTGTCCATTTATTTAAATCAATTCTTAAATATGTATTCTTGCTCATATATATAATTTTTAGATATGCGTATAATTGGAGACTAGTATGGGGATTCACCAGCTGCTTTGCATACTTACACATAACAGGTAAGAGGTGTCACCAAGTAGGAGATTGGTTCACTCACATGAACAATCGCCTCAGATTTCTTAGTGTAATGTTGAGATGAGACTTGATTAGTTGGGTGCTAGTGGGAGCTTGTTTTGTAAGAGTTATCAGTGTCTCCTTAACAAGAGGTTAAGATAAGATATGTTTTAATATCAATCATGATTATCCCAAAATCATGAATACTTGGGAGAA
>NW_013626417.1:0-574 GCF_000695525.1 Brassica oleracea var. oleracea
AGGTTCTTTTTTTAAATAAATATTCTCGAAACTGTTATTTTAGGAAATTTTTCATTTTTGTTGAGAAATATTATAGATTTGTAATTATGGTTCAGAAAGTAGGATAACAAGAGTTTTTATTGATAGAAGGGAATTCTTTTACAATTTTTGAGCAATAAGTTGCATTTTTCAAAGAAATTTTCCAAAACATGCTATTTTAGGAAAGTTATCATTTTTGTAGAGAAATATCGTAGATATGAGATTGTGATTATTGAGACTGTGATTAAGAAGATAGGATAACAAGTGTTTTTGCTGATAGATGGGCATTCTTTTAGAATTTTTTATCAATAGGTAGCATTTTTTTATTAATTATTCCTGAATTGCTATTTTAAGAAAGTTATTACTTTTGTAAAGAAAAATTATAGATTTGGGATTGTGATTGAGAAATTAGGATAACAAGAGTTTTTGTTGATAGATGGGCATTCTTTTAGAATTTTTTATCAATAGGTAGCATTTTTTTATTAATTATTCCTGAATTGCTATTTTAAGAAAGTTATTACTTTTGTAAAGAAAAATTATAGATTTGGGATTGTGA
>NW_013626418.1:0-574 GCF_000695525.1 Brassica oleracea var. oleracea
TCATTAATCTCATCCTTGGTGTAGATCTCTGGTGCCAGTTTTGTAGGAGTGAAAGAAGTGGCATGTTCTGACATATGTGACTCTCCTCAAATAGGGATGCTCTCTCCAGAATTTTTCTGATGTTGTCCTTGGTAACATGGATCTTCTCACCAGCTACGCTCCTTGCATATCCAGACTCATCTCTGTAGACACCATATTCGTCCTTCTGTTCCCATCTGAACTTTCTTGCTCCATAGATGTCATAAGCGCGACGTCCACATTCGTAATGTCTGTCGATCGATGGTGAAGGTGCCCTGTCGAACGATGTAAGAGCATCCTTGTTGATCGATGTTTGGCCTACTGGTTGGCACGATTGGTACGAACCAATTTCTATTGTGTCGGCCCTTGGATGTTCGTCTGGAACAGCAGGGATGTTGTCTGGAATGCTGCGTTGCTGCATAAACAAGTTCTCTTGTCCATTGGTCAACTGAAGAATATCTGCTATGTCCTCTCTGGATACTTGTAGAATTCTCCCATCCATAGCTCTTGCATGGCCATCTGGGTCCCTGAAAATACCAAATTCATCAGGAGTTAG
>NW_013626419.1:0-574 GCF_000695525.1 Brassica oleracea var. oleracea
ATCCATGGGGCCTTTTGCTTGTGGAGAGAACGTGAGAATCCTTCCATTTGCAATGTCGTCAACCATGCTCCAAACCGTCACGTTTTCTGTAGATCTCAATCGTGACGGAGTAACAATTGTACTAGCCAGCTTCCTAGTACCAGGTGTGTCCTCTTTCTTTCCCTCACTGCTCGAGAGGTCATTACCGAAGTTCAAAGGCTCCTGAGGTCCCGTACCTAAGAATTGTTCATATGGAACAATCTCATTCTTCTTGTCAGCCGCACCACTACCATTCAGCTCAGAGTCTGTTGTGTTAATGAATTTTGGTTTAACTCGCCACGATCGTCCTTCATTGCGATCATAAGGCCCTGTACGAGCACGTCCACCACCATACCTGTCGCTCCTCCTGGACTCATCTTTGCGCCTGATAATCCTATCAGCATGACTTCTATCACTTCGATCCTTCCCCCATGATCGGGAGTAGTTGTTGTTACTCTCACGTAGCCTATTACGCAGGTCCGGCTTTATCTCATACTCATGAGAGTTGTGAGAATACATCTCCCTTTTCATCAGCGAAGACTGATGATGGTTACGG
>NW_013626420.1:0-574 GCF_000695525.1 Brassica oleracea var. oleracea
TTTTTAGTGACTAAGATTACCTCAAAGTTAAAATTTTATTTTCCACAATATTAGATACTCTGACATAAAAAAAGAATTCTGGTAATTGAAAACTCAATCTCATTTAACATAATCACACTTACAACCAACTGAACATAGAAGAAAATTTACACAAAATTATGTATTTCATAAAAACCAATATATTGAATTTCGCGCGTAACGCGGACCTGCCATAGTAATATATAAGTACATGTTTTCTCGTATGAGGTTATAATTAACATACGTAGTTGACAACAATTAAACTGTGATCAGAGCCGGTTCAGTACTGCTATGGGCTTTAAGGCAAATATTTTTTCTTTCTTTTGCCTTTTAAATTTTATATTTATTTAATTTTAAAATATTTTCAAAACTTAATAAGTAATATTTTTAATATTTTTTTATGAAAGTAAAACTATATAAATATAAATTATTTTGGGTCCTTTTCAATTTTATTTATTAAATTTTAATTTTTTGCAAACTATGTTCTTCAATTTGAGGAGATGTAAACTTTTTTTCTTGAATGATTTTCATTCCGGCTTTGTTTGTAATATGTAAG
>NW_013626421.1:0-574 GCF_000695525.1 Brassica oleracea var. oleracea
TGTTTCCCGTGAACAAATATTATTACAAATCTAATCAATTAATTATCAATTCATACCGCGTTTGAGATCAAATCATAAACCAACCGCCGTATTATCACTACAAGAAAACATCAAGGATTCTGAGAGAAAAAATCGTCGGAATTTCGTCGGAATATCGTTATTCCGACGACATACCGACGAAACACGTCGTCGGAAAAAATTCCTCGGAATTTATTTTTTCCTCGGAAATCCCTCGGAATTTTCCGTCGGAATTCCGAGGAAATAAATTTCCGAGGAAATTCCGAGGATCACTAGTTTGTCGGAAATGTCCTCGGAATATACCGAGGGAGAACTTCGTCGGTATAATTCCTCGGAAGTTCATCGATCGATGCGTGTTTGGACATATATACATCGATCGATAGGAGTATACCGACCGACCTTTTCCTCGGTTTATTCCGAGGATTTTTTCCCTCGGAATAAACAGAGGAACCTGTCCCTCGGCATAGCCCGAACGTTTTTTAAAAAATGCATCGATCGATGCTTTTTTATTCAAAAACGCATCGATCGATCTAGTGAAAAATATAATTAATTTCCT
>NW_013626422.1:0-574 GCF_000695525.1 Brassica oleracea var. oleracea
GGTTTGGAGCCTTTGTTGTCTCCGTTTTTCAAGAAAATAGTGATTTTCTAGTAGTTATTCTATCGATTTAGGGAGTGTTATGAAGTTTTACTAAATTTATTGATAAACAATTTATAATGATTCCCATATACCATCAAATAGAGCTTAAAATACATTAATACAAATGTAGAATGTGGTTCAAAATTTTAAAACAACACTAAAGATTATATGCTTCAGTATATAAAACGTTTACCAAAAACTCAATATTTTCGTAGGGGGTAACACATAGATTTTGAAAAAATTTAAAAAAATACGATAATACTGTTTTAATGCATATTTACATCCTGCACAAACATATGATGATGTTCAAAGAGGTTTGGAGCCTTTTTTGTCTCCGTTTTTCAAGAAACTAGTGATTTTATAGTGGTTATTCGATCGATTTATGACGTATTATGAAGTTTTACTAAATTAATTGATAAAAAAGTTATAACGATTCCCATATATCATGAAAAAGAGCTTAGAATGCATTAATACAATTGTAGAATTTGGTTAGAAATTTTAAAACAACACTAAAGATTATGGGCTTCGGTATATA
>NW_013626423.1:0-574 GCF_000695525.1 Brassica oleracea var. oleracea
AAAATGATGCGAACGCCAATGGCGCTAACAATTTTCCACAAAACCAAAATCGAACAGCTCGACCCATTGGCACTTATGACCACCCCAACATTCATGGTCATAGATTGGGAATCCGAGCACCAGCTTTAGCAGGCAACAACTTTGAGATCAAATCAGGACTCCTCAACGTGATCGAGAACAACAAGTATCATGGCTTGGCTCTAGAGGACCCATTTGATCACTTGGACAGGTTCGACAGCTACTGTGGGTTGTCAAAGACCAATGGTGCGTTCGAAGATGCCTTAAAGCTCAAGCTATTCTATTTCTCTTTGGGGGATAAGGCACGTAAGTGGGAGAAGTCTCTATCCAGCGACTCTATCACCACCTAGGATGACTGCAAGAAAGCATTTTTGGAGAAGTTCTTCTCTACTTCAAGAACTGCTAAGCTGAGAAATGAGATTTTCAATTTTCAACAGAAGAACTTGGAAGGATTCAGTCAAGCCTGGGAGACAAGCTCAATGCCCACACCATGGTTTCCCCCCTCACTGCTAGACAACTTCAGCGCAAGTGGAGAAACCCACCCACTCAACCCTCC
>NW_013626424.1:0-573 GCF_000695525.1 Brassica oleracea var. oleracea
GTGAAAAACTCGAATGATGGACTGTGGAGAGCCTCGTTTGATGAGTTTTTCACACTTCTTACCAAATATTGTAGGAGCAAGTATGAGACTATACATGGACAGAACCAGGAGAATGCAGCAGCTGAGGTGTTGGAGGCAGCTATAAAGAGGGAGATGCCTGCTGAGCTTTTGCGTGCGAGCCTGCGTCATACGAGTGAAGACCAGCAGAACTTTTTATTAAACTTTGGTCGTAAAGGTTTTTCTTCACCGCCTGTGAGCGAGTTGAAAACCGGTGCAAGGAGTAGCCAGGTGAACTCTGAGTCTGTCAGGGATTAACTTTAACATGGGAGGTCTGTGGATCAAGCATGGAGAACGTGTGAGTTGCTGGTGTAGGAATCTTTCACAAGCTTCAGGTGATTGATGTTGTTTTCTTTTCTTTTTTAGATTGTACGTTTTAGATCTCTTTAAACTTATGGTTGCGTGTGAAAGGATGGGGAGAGAAACATTGAAAGTGGGAGTTGGTCGGGAGAGCTGTGTTTTTGGTGCTCTGGTGATGGAGACTCCTATCTATGTGTAGGACTCTTTTAGGGTTTT
>NW_013626425.1:0-573 GCF_000695525.1 Brassica oleracea var. oleracea
TGAAGATAATGGTTATGGTGATGGTTCAGAGTCTAATTTGTTGAGGAGCCGTAATCAACGGAAGCGTGACGCTCACCGTTAGAATGATGTGGGGTTCTTGAGAAACACCGCTTGTACGTAAACACAGCTATGGGTGTGGCAAGTGAATGACATGAGGTTCTGGAAATTGGAAGAAGGTATGGTATTGGCAGCCAGTTACAGCAAGGAAATGAAGATATGACACCGTTTCATGAGTCAATTACTATTTTCCCCACCATGTGTGTAAGAGTTGGCAAAAACAACATTTTCTTTGTGGAGTGACCACAAAAATGGAAAGATCCCTACCAACAGTCTGACCCTATGGATTTACCCGTAGCTAGTGACCACAACTTCAAGTTCTTACATGTTCAAATTGACTACTGACCACAACTATGCCTACACTAGTACCCAATGACCACAATTGCCACACCGGCGCAGTTGGTCACCGGAAACTGCTTTAATCCACTCCAGTTACTCACTTGTAGTTGCAGCCTCAACAACACAATTACCGCAGCCACAAAGACTCTGACCACATATTCGATGACCAAAACAAAC
>NW_013626426.1:0-573 GCF_000695525.1 Brassica oleracea var. oleracea
AATAGGAAACAGATGAAACACAAAACATGGTAAGCTCCACCCATTTTTGATGAAAACCCAGAGCCTTAAGCAGAGCCCTGAGATATTCCCATTCAACCCTGTCGTATGCTTTAGACATATCAGATTTGACGGCCATGAACTGAGATGCTACCGGTTTAAAAGTCCTTAGACCATGAACAACTTCGTGCGCCACCAAAATATTATCCGCAATATTTCTTTCTGATACAAACGCAGATTGATTTGGTGAAACAATCAAGGGAAGCAAAGGCTGCATCCTTCTGACCATAATCTTAGCTATAACTTTATAGAAAACTGAGCACAAGCTAATGGGTCTCAGATCCGTCATCCTTGAAGGTTTAACTATTTTTGGAATGAGACAAAGATGAGTAAAGTTCCACTCCTTATCAAAGCAACCATGATCGAAGAACTCCTGAACTTCTTTTATAACATATCCTCCAATCTCATTCCAAAATTTTTGAAAGAAAAGGGCGCTCATACCGTCAGGTCCCGGTGCACTGGAAGCTTTAATAGAAAACACCGCTTGTTTAATTTCATCATCAGCAACCGAGGATA
>NW_013626427.1:0-573 GCF_000695525.1 Brassica oleracea var. oleracea
TAAATATACCATATAAGAAATAGAAACACTACATTAAACATCTATCCAAAAAATGTATAGTCTTAAATTTTTATTATTTCCAAATATTTTATAAATAAATATACAATATAAGTAAAACAAGCATACAATATATGTAAAAGAAGCATACAATATAAGAAATATAAATATCACAATAAACCTCTATCATAATAAATAATAAGTAAATACACAATATAAGAAATAAAAACTAATATCAAACATCTATCTGAAAAATGTATTTTTTACATTTTTATTATTTACAAATACTTTTATAAGTAAATATATATACAATATAGGAAGAAATAAATAGTAAGTAAATATACAATATAAGAGATAGAAATGTTACATATTATAATAAGTAAAAATATAAGAAAAAATGTATATAAAAAATAAAAATATTACATTAAATATATATCATAATATTATCATTGATATAAAATCAAGAAATTTAGAAAAATTAAATATACAAAATAATAGAAGATAAATAGTAATAGTAAATATACAATATAAAAAATATATACATCTATCTCAAAAATGTATAGTTAAATGGAAAAT
>NW_013626428.1:0-573 GCF_000695525.1 Brassica oleracea var. oleracea
TATTCTAAGTGAAGTTGGTGGAACCTCTCTTTTTATGTTTTCTGTTATTATAAATTTTAACTAGCCACACATTCAATTTTTGAGGTATTTTAAATTTTTCAAAATATATACAGTTATTTTAGAATGTACATATAATATCCTTTGCACATTAGTTTGTAAAATTTACAGAAAATCAAATACTTTTACCACTTCAAACGTTTACGTTACTTATATAATAACATAATCGTATACTGTAAATTCATTTCATTTCTTTAATATTTTTACTACTTTTTCTAATATATATGTGATGCTTAAAATATATGAGTGATATTTTGGAATAGGCTCATTTAACTCAATATCAGATTTATATTTTACAACAGAAGAAGAAACAAACAATCGCACATGGTTGTAATTTGTCTAGTAGTTTGACCTATTTGTATACTTGGTACTATTACATAAAGAATTCTAGATATGTGTGTGTAACATGCATATATTTGTAAATTACCAAAAAGAATGTGCATGCATTGTTATTTTTTTACTAAACAAGAATGCGCATGAATTGATATCTCTTTATATGCACATTTCAACGAAAAA
>NW_013626429.1:0-573 GCF_000695525.1 Brassica oleracea var. oleracea
AGGAATCAAGCCAACCTCTTGTAGTTTGGTGGTTTCAGCAGTCCAATTAGAACGGATACTTGGAAATGGTTGTGAGGCCTTTTTGGCTACCATTTACATTGATGAAGTTGTATGGGCCTGTGACCCAGAGGGTATACCGTTGGTTCGGGAATTTCAGGATGTGTTTGGGGCACTACAGGGCATTCCCCCTGATAGGGCTGACCCATTCATCATTGAATTGGAACCTGGAACGGCCCCATTATCTAAAAGTCCATATAGAATGGCACCAGGTCAAATGGCAGAGCTGAAGAAGCAACTTGAGGAGTTGCTTGAGTTGCTTGAGAAGGGGTTCATACGCCCTAGTGTATTGCCTTGGGGAGCACCAGTTCTTTTTATGAAACAGAAAGATGGTAGCTTCAGGCTGTGTATTGATTGAGACGGTTGAGTCCCTGAGTGGACCAGAACCGTAATATGATCAAGTCCGGTAAGGGACGAGGATCAGGACACGACCTACTCGGAGATGGACTTATGGTCGGAATGCACGGTCAAGTCCTTGAGTGGACCAGGACCGGAATATGATCACGTCCTAAATGG
>NW_013626430.1:0-573 GCF_000695525.1 Brassica oleracea var. oleracea
CCTGGGCCTTCCTAACCACCCCTGGACATGTCTAAAACAAGCCCAAATTGATTGCCCACCCCCATGGTTCAACTACAAGAGCCCACCGGCCCATCGGTACACATGGGTCGTCCACATGGCCCGGTCACTGTCTGGACCCGGTCCAACTGCCTAACACTTGAACACTCAGTCCAGATAAGTTGAGCTGACCCCAGCTGAACCCAGCTGAGTCAGCTAGTAGTTCAGATAGTGTGAGCTAATTAATTCAATGTGAGCTAACTTCAAGTTGCACCTAGCTGACTGAGCTTGATCCAGACCTCGACCAGCTCTTGGATCACTCGTCCAGCTTCTTCTCTTCATCTTATTCAATCTTACTAAGTCCCTTGGTCTATTTCCAGACCTAGACTTAGGTTTCTCATGATCCATCCTGATCATTTACTTCATTACAGCTTGATCACGATCAATTCCCATGATCTGAACCAAGGCAGTTCCGTTTCTGTTAAATCGTATAGACCCTATGTCAAGTTCCAGGAACGGGGACATGACAACTACTCACTCATAATCATGGTAGACACTAGATCATTAGTTGATCCA
>NW_013626431.1:0-573 GCF_000695525.1 Brassica oleracea var. oleracea
ATCCCACTTTCAAATCAGGTGATCCCAGATTTCTTGTTTGGGAATATTCTTCATCAATCTAATCAAACCAGGATGAATCGCGATGTGAGACGCTGTATTTGGATACATAAAATAGTGGAGAAGCACCAGGAAGTTGAATAAATCTCATAGGAGTAAGGGTGAAGAAATTATCCCACCTTCAAATCAGGTGATCCCTGTTTTCCTGGCTGGAAGTTGAATTAATCTCACAGGAGTTAGGATGAAGAAATATCCCACTTTCAAATCATGTGATCCCAGTTTTTCTGTTTGGGGATATGACAAGTTCTTCGTCATTCTAATCAAACCAAGATGAATTGTGTTGTGAGAAGCTGCATTTGGATACATAAAGAAGTGGAGAATCCCAGGAAGTTGAATAAATCTCTTAGGAGTTAGGATGAAGAAGCTATCCCACTTTCAAATAAGGTGATCCCAGTTTTTCTGTTTGGGAATATGACAAGTTCTTCGTCATTCTACTCAAATTAGGATAAATCGCAATGTGAGAAGCTGTATTTTGATACATAAAGTAGTGGAGAATCCCAGGAAGTTGAATAAATC
>NW_013626432.1:0-573 GCF_000695525.1 Brassica oleracea var. oleracea
ACAACAATGAATACGATAGTAGTTCGGGAGGAAGTGTGAACCATTTTACCAATACTTTTAAAATAAGTAGCAAATGTTATTAATATAATATATTAAAATGTTTGTATCTTGTATTTTAGAATGAAATTTTGTCTCATATTTATAAGAGATTAAACACTCAAACACAAACTAAACGTATTTTCAAGTGAACATAACATATTAATTAATGCAGTTTAACGTTAAATAAAATGTGACCGTTAATAAGAGTTTTCTCTAACATAAAATGTGAGACCGTTAATAAGAGTTTTCTCTAACATATTTAGAAAATTTAGAGAAACAAATATAATTATTATTTAAACTAAGTACTATCAAAATAACATATTTCTAAATTATCGATGTTTTAAGTTATTTTGTTGTTAAGAAATCAACTACCAATCGAATTTAACCCTTGTTTATACCTATTCTTTATATTCTGTAAATGTTAACAGGCTTCATCATTTTACATAAATTTTGGTTTAAGAATGTGAATTTAATCGAGTATGAATTATCTTATAACGCGTATTCTTATTTTGTAGGAACTTACTACTAAAACAA
>NW_013626433.1:0-573 GCF_000695525.1 Brassica oleracea var. oleracea
GTAAAATCCACGCAAACTCGCCACTTCCCATTTTTCTTTTTGACTACACAGGGTTGGCGAGCCAGTCTGGGTATCTTACTTTTGTTATCGACCCAACATTAAGCAATTTTTCGATCTCATCGTTTACTGCGGTAGCACGTTCGGGTCCTAGCTTCCGCCTTTTCTGCTTGATGGGTTTGAATGTTGGGTCGATATTCAACTCGTGACATGTTATGTTAATGTCGATCCCCGGCATATCTTCCGCAGCCCATGCGAATGTATTGAGGTTCTTTTTAAGACAGGCTATGAGTTCTGTTCTTAAAGGCTCGCGGAGATTGGCTCCAATCTCGACGCAGCGTTCCGGGAAGGCTTCGTCGAGACAGATCGTCACCACGGGTTCACATGTTGGCTCGCGTTTTTCGTCTAGGGCTGCGTTGCTGCGAGATTGCCAGAAGAGTTCCGCTGAATCTTGCCTCGTGTATCTTTGCTGGAGGTCTTTTTCACCACTTTTCTAGAAGTGATCTCGAGGATTGGTCTTTTTCGTTTTAGTTCCGCGGCAAAGCAAACCTGTGAGACTCTCGGATTTCCCCATAT
>NW_013626434.1:0-573 GCF_000695525.1 Brassica oleracea var. oleracea
TTGGATTAATGTTACTTTATTTAGTTTATTTTTATTAATGTGAGATAAATATATACGTAATATTATTATTTTAATTGTGATATATGAATTATTAATATATTTAATAGTTTACCATAAATAAATATTTATATGGAACATTGACATTAATGATGATATATGAGTTATATTTATTACCATATTTAAAATCCTTGCAAAACAATTTAAATTTTTATAAGGAAATTTTACAACTCACAATTAATATGATGTCATGTCACTATTTTCTAAAACCATGTCATCTATTTTAAGTGTCATGTCATCTTTTTCAGCGATAATGATTGTAGTGACGACATGTGTATAAATAACTTCGCAAATATAGTCTAGGGGATAGTCAATAGTCGTTGACTAGGAATTTTTCATGCGCATAAATAGTAATTTTTAACATAACATTTTTTTATTTCAAAAGAAAATTTTGATTTATATTTCAACATTATTAATTTATATTTTAACTTCAATAGTTATAAAAAATCAGAAATGTATTTTTGTAATCTTATTTCTTTTGATTTGGTACAACTATTTAAATTTGATTTTATTTAA
>NW_013626435.1:0-573 GCF_000695525.1 Brassica oleracea var. oleracea
TTGACTAATTAAGATATGAGATTAGTCAATTGTGACTTCCTTCTATTGAACGTTAATCACTGTTTTCTTTGGTCTTTGGATGTTGATTAAAACGAATGTTTCTGGAAACACTATGAAAAGTTTAAATTCCCCAAAAATTCCCATTTGTTAAGTAATTTCAAAATTTCTCTCACTTACATTCACTCTCTTCCTCGCACTTAAGATTATTTAGGGTAAATAAAAATATTAGTTATAATCTTAGATATTCTAGAATAGAATTTGTTGATCTACCTCGTATGTAGTGGAGTGCCGATGTGTATCCTCTGCATCCGAAAGATTTCACGATCTCTGTGAACTTTTAAAGGTCCAAGCTTCATTGGTCGGAAATGTGGTTTCACTGTAAAAGATTTAGAGGCTTTAACTTAGTTGTAATTTTATTTTTTGGCATCACTTGTAAAGTCTTTTAAAGTCATATTTATTCTCGTCATACTTCAGGTAAACTAAAATCTTTAAAGTCTTCTATAAAAATTTCACAGCCACAATAACTGTTTTTATTCCTAATGTGATTCATTTTTCTTAAAGCCAAAATAAATA
>NW_013626436.1:0-573 GCF_000695525.1 Brassica oleracea var. oleracea
ATTCATCCTGGTTTGATTAGAATGGCGAAGAAGTTGTCATATTCCCAGACAGAAAACTGGGATCAACTGATTTGAAAGTGGCATAGCTTCTTCATCCTAACTCCTGTTAGATTTATTCAACTTCCTGGTGATTCTCCACTACTTTATGTATCCAAATGAAGGTTCTTACATCGCGATTCATCCTGGTTTGATTAGAATGACGAAGAAGTTGTCATATTCCCAAAAACGAAAACTGGGATCACCTTATTTGAATGTGGGATAGCTTATTCATCCAAACTCCTAAGAAATTTATTCCACTTCCTAGTGATTCTCCACTACTTTATGTATCAAAATCGAGCTTGTTACATCGCGATTCATCCTGGTTTGATTAGAATGACGAAGAAGTTGTCATATTCCCAAAAACGAAAACTGGGATCACCTTATTTGAAAGTGGGATAACTTCTTCATCCTAACTCCTATGAGATTTATTCAACTTCTGGGTGATTCTCCACTACTTTAGGTATCCAAATAAAGTTTTGTACATCTCGATTCATCCTGGTTTGATTTAGAATGACAAAGAAGTTGTCATATTCC
>NW_013626437.1:0-573 GCF_000695525.1 Brassica oleracea var. oleracea
AACACAAGTAAGATGCGGTGTTAAAGTGTGTGATGGATTGGTCTGTGAGAGATCTCCGGTAAAGGGACGTAAAAGATGTGAAGAGCATAAGGGAATGAGAGTCATCATCATCCCATCTTGACTTTTGGTTAAGCTCGCTGTCCCACCTAACTGCCAATTGTTTGTACTAATTAAACCGGTTTGTTTGTTTATTGTACCATTTTCTGTACCGAATTAATTATTATTTAAAATCAGTTAAACGTAAAATCAGTGATTATGAAATCACTAGACATTGATTGGTAACATGCTTAAGAATTGATTTGGCTAGTTAAGGTTATTAATCAGAAATGTTACCAAATTTTTTGAGTTTGTGATTCAATTACAATATGGTAAGGCTGAGTTACTATCTTCTTTACAAAATCAATAAATCAAATGTTAAATCAACATCAAAGAAAATTGCATGTGTTAGAGTTTGAGTTGACTTGAGTTAGTATTTTTTCAGCCGTCTACGGTTTTTAAGAATAATTAAAGAAATTTATCAACTTTTGATACATAATTGTCCAACATTTACTTTTAGTCAATTAAAAAAAAAAA
>NW_013626438.1:0-573 GCF_000695525.1 Brassica oleracea var. oleracea
CTTCACTGTTCTTCATCAGGAGCTCATTGTTTGCCTCGGCCAGAAGCTGGCACGAGATCAGATCACTATATGTGGCGAAGCCTTTCATTCTGTACTGCTGTTGCAGTATCACATTCGATGAATGGAATGTAGAGTAAGTCTTCTCAAGTAACTCTTCTTCGGTTACTACTTCACCACAAAGTCTCAGCATCGAGACCGTCTTAAATAAGACTGAATTGTACTCATCCACCGACTTATAATCCAAGAATCTAAGATTCTTCCAGTAGTTTCTAGCCTTTGGAAATAACACCGTTTTCTGGTGATCATGTCTATGCTGTAAAGCATCCCAAAGTTCTAGTGGATTTTCCATCGTGATGTACTGATCTTTTAGACCTTCAATGAGGTGATGGCGTATAACACGTATAGCCATGTACCGATTCTTATTGGTCTCATTGTTGCCCTTGATGATAGTATCATCAAGTCCGTTTGACCTTAGAATGATCTTTGTATCTAGCGCCCACTGCAAGTATTTATCTCCGGAGAGATGAAGGGCTGCATAGTCTCTGTTTGAGATTTTCGACATCTGAATCACAT
>NW_013626439.1:0-573 GCF_000695525.1 Brassica oleracea var. oleracea
TATTATACGCCATCACCTCATTGAAGGTCTAAAAGATCAGTACATCAAGATGGAAAATCCACTAGAACTTTGGGATGATTTACAGCATAGATATGATCACCAGAAAACGGTGTTACTTCCAAAGGCTAGAAATGACTGGAAGAATCTTAGATTCTTGGATTATAAGTCGGTGGATGAGTACAATTCAGTCTTATTTAAGACGGTCTCGATGCTGAGACTTTGTGGTGAAGTAGTAACCGAAGAAGAGTTACTTGAGAAGACTTACTCTACATTCCATTCATCGAATGTGATACTGCAACAGCAGTACAGAATGAAAGGCTTCGCCACATATACCTCGTGCCTGCTTCTGGCCGAGGCAAACAATGAGCTCCTAATGAAGAACAGTGAAGCTAGACCTGTTGGAACAACACCATTACCGGAAGCTAATGAGGTTGAAAAGAAAGAACTCAACAAGTGCAATTACGTCCAAAACAATAAGAGATCACACGGTAATAGCCGTGGTGGTTACAAGGGGCGTGGCAGTGAGAATTACTCGAACAGCCGAGACAACTACTCGACCGGCCGGAAAGGAAA
>NW_013626440.1:0-573 GCF_000695525.1 Brassica oleracea var. oleracea
TCACTACCATTATATATATGAGAGTTTTAAGCTTAAGGCTTGATCTTTAAAGATCCATGAGTTTTGGAAAAATCCAAAGAAATGTATAATCACCAGAAGTGATTAACTAAAGCTCATTGTGTATCTTGCATCTAAAGATTACAAGACCTGAAGTCTGTAAATAAATCCCAACTATGTTGGTCTTTAAGTTTAAAAATAAAATTTCTCAGAAATTTTTAATGATGCATAGATATGGAAAAATATATATTTTCCACAAAAAAAATAATGTTGTCCAGCAGACACATGATTGCGAAAATAGATTAAAGAAATTTATACTTATATCATGTGTCCTTGAGACTCAGAAAACCAATGAGCTATTGATGTAAGATGATAAATCACGTCTAGTAGATTATGATCATTCTCTTGAAGAGAATATGACATTTTAGATTGAGAAGAAAAAAAAAATTGTGAAAAGAGATTAAAGAATTTTATACTTGTATCTTGTCTCTTTGAGACTAAGAAAAACAATTAGATTTTGATGTAAGCTAAAAGCCAAAGAGTTTCTTTATAGAACTCATATTCTCACTTGAAGTT
>NW_013626441.1:0-573 GCF_000695525.1 Brassica oleracea var. oleracea
CCAAAGAAAAAGGGAACAGCTTCAACTTGAATGCATCTTCAGAAACAACATTCGTCTTGGACAAACCACAATATTTATCAAACTTGTACAAGTGATCAAAAGGGTCTTCAGCAGCAAGGCCATGATACTTGTTGTTCTCTATGGTGTTAAGCAGCCCTGACTTGATCTCAAAGTTGTTGTTCTCCACAGCTGGTGCTCTGATTCCCAACCTATGACCATGAATGTGAGGTTGATCATAAGCTCCAATAGCTCTAGCTTGGCGCTGTGGATGTTGTGGCCTAAGGTTTGCAGCTCCTTGGGCCACTCCATCATGAGGCTGATTCTGATTGTGCTCCATTTCAAACCCCAATCTCTGAAAGTGAGTCTGTTGCTCTTCTTTTCTTCTCTTTCTTGCTATCTCCCTTTTAAGTGCAACTATGTCTTCAACTCTTGGAACTAGGCTTGATGAACCTCTGCTCCTCAAGTTCATACACCTGAAATGCAAAGGGAGAGGAAGAAGGAGAAGCAGTAACAAAATAAAATAAAAATTGTTATGAATCATGAAGTGGATGGTCCATAACCTAGACCATACAA
>NW_013626442.1:0-573 GCF_000695525.1 Brassica oleracea var. oleracea
AACTCCATCGAGTATGAGGTAAAGTGCAAGGGTACCTCCAAACCGTTTCTTTAATGCCAGAGCCATTCTCACACATGAGCTGAAGGAGAAAGGGAAAGCTGCTGTGAAAGGGTTGTTGAGCAGGGTTTTGAAGCTGAACATGTCTGATTGTGGAGCTTGTTTTGGAACAGGCCCTCCTGCTCAACCAGATTGATCCCTATCACCAAGTCAAGCTAGTGACTTAAACCAAGCGCTTGGTGGGAAGCTACCCACTGGTAAGTGTACATATAAGTTCGTTTTGTTTTTATTTACTTATTTTTTGTTTTAGTTTATTGAGTCTCAGGTCAAAAAGCAGAAAAACCCGAGATACTTCAAAAATTCTGGGTTGCAGCAATGGAACAACATGCCCTCTGAAAAGAGCGGCTGTTCCAGGCGACCATCTGACGATAGAACACCCAGAATTTTCATGGAGTGCCCGCTCTACTCAGGTAAGTATCTCAACCAAAAATAAATAAATAAATGTTTATTCTTGTTTTCACCTTCTATTTGATTTATTTTCACACCAGAGACGTTGTGAAGTAAGTCTGGGGGAGG
>NW_013626443.1:0-573 GCF_000695525.1 Brassica oleracea var. oleracea
CAAAAAGTTCGGGTTTTGCCTTATAATTCTGTTTCCCGCACACGCATTGATCGATCTGTTTTTGTACAAATACGGATCGATCGATGCGTTTATAAAAAGGCTCCCGAGATTTTGTTCGATCCAGCAATGGGATAATCTAATCGATCGATCACATTGTTACGCTTTGGTCTATCTTAGTGATCGATCGATGCTTTTTCGGATATATATCCATCGATCGATCCGTTTATAAAAAAACTTACACGATTTTCCGAGGACATTCCGAGGAACGTTTGAGATTCTTGATCGATCGATGGGATTGTCTAATCGATCGATCACATTGTTACGCTTTGGTCTATCTTAGTGATCGATCGATCCTTTTTCGGATATATATCCATCGATCGATCCGTTTATAAAAAAACGTACGAGATTTTTCGAGGACATTCCGAGGAATGCTTGAGATTCTTGATCGATCGATGGGATTGTCTAATCGATCGATCACATTGTTATGCTTTGGTCCATCTTAGTGATCGATCGATGCATTTTTGGGTATATATACATCGATCGATCCTTTATAAAACAAAAATTGACGTATTG
>NW_013626444.1:0-106 GCF_000695525.1 Brassica oleracea var. oleracea
TCAGCGACGGGATGATGAAGTCACTGAGCTGCGTAACGAGTTGGCTGTGACAAAATCTAGTATGGATGGAGTCGAGGGCTTCTTGGACGTTATAGCGGCCACAAAT
>NW_013626444.1:336-573 GCF_000695525.1 Brassica oleracea var. oleracea
ACATTGATTTATTTTTATTTTAAATTATAATTTTATTAATAAATTAAATATTTTAATTATTTTTTAATTATATTTTTAAATTCTGTAAAAATAATAAAAACGTACGACCTACTTACGTGGAAACCTTACGAGGAAATGACGAGAAAAAATAAACGAGTATTTTACGTGAAAACATTTAGGAGGAAATGATGAGGAAAGATAAACGAGTATTTTACGAGGAACACGTTTCGAGGTATT
>NW_013626445.1:0-573 GCF_000695525.1 Brassica oleracea var. oleracea
TCAGATTTTATTTATTTATTAATTAATTTTTAATATAAAAAAATATAGAAAAATACAAAAATAATTCGTTTTTAAAATTGATATATTCCGACGAATTGTGGGCGTCGGAATATACCGACGGACTAAGGTTCATCGGAAAATACCGACGAAGAGGATTCCTCGAAAAATTCCGACGAACCATTGTCCGTCGGTATCTTCCGACGAACCTTAGTCCGTCGGTATTTTCCGACGAACCTTAGTCCGTCGGTATATTCTGAGGAACGTTCTCCGTCGGTATATAGTTTTTTCGATGAACTCTGGTCTCGTGTGTCCGCATTGGAATATCGTCGGAAGTTCGTCAGAATGACGTTTCTCGGTAGTCGTCAAAAAGTCGTCGGAAGGTCTGACGAAATTCCGACGAATACTTTTTTTCTGACAAAAAGATACCGACGAATTGGTTCGTCAGAAATTCGTCAGAATCGGTCTATTCCGACGAATTTCTGACCATTTCGGCCATCAGAATCCCCCTGTTTTCTTGTAGTGATGTGCGTGAGGGCGCGTCGTTGGTCAGATCGACAAGCGGTTTGCACTGAC
>NW_013626446.1:0-572 GCF_000695525.1 Brassica oleracea var. oleracea
TGTGGCTGTGATTTCTCTCTTTGTGTGTATGTAGCTATACTTAAAGGATTCTCAGTTCAGTGAAGTGGAGAGAGAAGAGTATCAGTTCAGAGCGATAGGTACTGTACTCGACAATGGAACTCAGGTTCTTCTATAGTTTTATATCCATTCTTGAGAAGGTCCTTCTCAGATCAATAATTGATGTATTTTTAAACCTGCAGGTTACTAATCTATTTCAAATTCCAGGAACTCATTCTAAATGTTTCTTTGAATCGATTAGATTAATATGAACTAAACTCCTGAATGGTTTAGTCGATCACCGTAGAAACTTGCAGTTCATACACTTTTGCCAGGTTTGTCTGTTGACTTTCTTTGAAAATTAATCAATACTCTGTGCAGAAATAAATGCTTAAATTTCTTCGACTTCAGCTGCCACGTTCAATATGTTTGCTTAAGCTGGATGGTTATGTTCGGCCTCCTCCTCGCTCTCTTCCCAACCAGTAAGTGTTTCAAACCACAACAGCAGATTGATATTGCAGTTACAAAACGAAATAAGTAACGTTTTGTTTAATATTTACACCTCACAGGACAGT
>NW_013626447.1:0-572 GCF_000695525.1 Brassica oleracea var. oleracea
TTGTAACGATGGAGACCGAGTCTAGCGTAAAGATTGACCAACACACGTTTAGGATACCTCATCCTCTTGTTTTCACAATCGTAAGGCACGAGTCCGCGTGTATTTTGAGGTACTGAGATATGTTCGATATCAAAACCCTATATATATGAAACAAAAAGATTCAAAAGTCTCAGCCGAATATGATCATATATCCAAACAAAAAAAACCACTTCCACTGATTCCTAATGAAACTGTGTTCACACATATAAATTGAAGAAGAAGAAGAAGAAGATTTACCCCTGATTCCCTCACTTGCTCCCAGTAATTCATCTGGGTAAGGATGAAGCCATCCTCAATACGAAGAATAGGAGAAGACATGATTGATCGATCCTGCTCCGCTGAAATCGAAAGATTTTTAAATTTCTGTGAAACTGTTACAAAATTTGATTTAAACATAGATCGCACAAATCAACGGACTACATACACAGAGACATAGTTCTCACAAATCAACGGACTGCATACACAGAAACTCAAACATAGAGAGTTTAGGAGATGGATTACATCCCTCCACAAGGCCCATCAAATAACAGGCC
>NW_013626448.1:0-572 GCF_000695525.1 Brassica oleracea var. oleracea
GAAAAATATCATTGATCAATCAAATATGTAATGACAGACATAAAAAAACTATATATGTGAGCTTCCACGTGATGCCACCCTACCAAACACTTATAGAGTACACTAGACAGATATATTCGAATTGTTCTAACCAAGAGAATGTAGGTAACTTTTGTATAATATTTTTTTTGGTTTACGCGATTTATGTATATCTAGATGGTCATGGTACAAATTGATTTTTGTTTAGATGGTTATGATTACAATTATTTAGGACTTAAATGGTTTATTACGGTTTTGTATAACCATTGAAATTTGATCAAATATAGTAATCTTTTTCTCAAAAGAATAATAATGGGCTATTTAGCTGTATATTCATAGAAAATAAGTTAATTAGGTGACAATGTATTATCTTATTAGCTTTGCATACCTGGTAAAGAAAGAGAAGGAGAGAGAATGTAAATTGCTTTTCCTCTCGTGTATGTGACATAGTGATGTGCGCGTGAGGTACACATGTATATATATGTTGCTATCATGATACAATTTTTCTGATGAAATTTGAAATTTATTGATCAACATTTGGAATTTTTACAAAC
>NW_013626449.1:0-572 GCF_000695525.1 Brassica oleracea var. oleracea
GAGGCACAGGAAAAACCTTCGTATACAGAGCACTCTCGTCAGCTATCAGATCTAAAGGTATGAATGTTCTAAATACCGCATCAAGTGGAATTGCAGCATTGTTGTTGGAAGGAGGTAGAACCGCACATTCCAGATTTGGTATTCCGATAGATGCAGACGAATTTAGCACTTGCAAGAAAATGAAGCCAGGATCAGATCGTGCAGAATTAGTTAAAGCGGCAAAGTTAATTGTATGGGATGAGGCGCCTATGATGAGCAGACACTGTTTCGAAACGTTGGATCGCACTATGCGTGATATTATAAGATCTTGTGAAGAAAAACCTTTTGGGGGTAAAGTTGTTGTTTTCGGTGGAGATTTCAGACAGATTTTACCGGTTATACCTGGAGGTGGTAGAGCAGAGACTGTTTTGGCGGCTCTGAATTCGTCATATCTTTGGGAGCACTGCAAAGTTCTGAAGCTAACAAAAAACATGAGATTGCTGGCTGGTCTTACTGATGATGCAGCAAAAGAGCTTGAATCCTTCACAAACTGGATTTTGGATATAGGAGATGGAAAAATAAATTTGCCTAAC
>NW_013626450.1:0-572 GCF_000695525.1 Brassica oleracea var. oleracea
CGTATGCACCGCAATCACAACAACTTTTGTTCAATCTCAACTTCATAAGCACATCCACGATAGAATATGATGAGAGGAATAGCTGCTTCTGTCTTTCTTGTGGTGCAACAGACTTCACTATCCTAGGAATGATAGCAGCAAACTTATCAACGTACTGTCTGTTCTTTCCCCGACCGCAATCAAAGACTTCCACTTTTCTTTCAATGATGTTTACACAGACACCAACCCAGTGATTACCTGCGTTCGAGTCCACAAAAATATGTAAACGAAGAAATGTATACTAGGATGTAAAAGAACTGAATGGTTACCATTTACAAACAGAGGAAAGTAGAGTCGATCAACATCAACACCCCAAACTAGATCAGTCTGCCCATGAGATGGAAGCTCTCCTCTGCCGTACCCAAGAAGGAAATCAGGCAATTGATAGGCTTTTTTGTTTGGTAAAAACTTCTTGTATGCAGCGTCTACTTGGAGGCAAAACATAGCACTCATGAATGCAACACGATGAGGGGCCCAACGATTCAGTGTAGTGTTCACACGCCATATAAACATAACCGCATCCATCTCCTAAA
>NW_013626451.1:0-284 GCF_000695525.1 Brassica oleracea var. oleracea
GGAAAGGGTGGAAGCTGTGGAGAAAAAGGTTGGTATCACCACAAAACAGAAAGGGACATCATCTGAAAACACTACCTCACCACCTAAACCGACGCTAGAACCCGGGGTTAGTAACGAATCCTCTCCCAACAAGAGATTGACTAGACAAAGTCTTAAGAATAAGAACTGAAAAGTTGCATTTGTTTTGTTTCTTGTATGTCAGAACATGTGTATTTTATTTATAGTGTATGGATTTTATATATGTATTTTGTTTCATGTTTGAAGACACTCATTGGTTATTATTG
>NW_013626451.1:457-572 GCF_000695525.1 Brassica oleracea var. oleracea
ATTGGACAAAAATCAATCCACTGTTTCGGATTTACAGAAGGAGGATGCTAGATATCTGGAAAAGAGATATGCTGCTTTGGCACTTTGTCGTGCAAAGAGTGATCGAACAAGGAAA
>NW_013626452.1:0-572 GCF_000695525.1 Brassica oleracea var. oleracea
TTTGACATAACATGCAATCAGAATGACGGACACTCCAGCCATTTGTTATCTCCTATAGTCTTACATTTTTGAGTGACAAAAATATAGGTTTTGACACACCACAAATTTGCAAAAGTTAAACTGATAGATGAGTTAACAAAATTAATATTACAGGCTTCTTCTTCATTTTTACGGGGGAAGTCTTCAATCAAACTAAAAAGTCCCATCGTCGACATCCGATCCATAAATGTATCCGTTTTTTAGAAAAAATATTTTCCAAAAAAAATACGCTTTTTATTATAACCCTCCAGAAATAATAGACATGTGTATATATATACAAATGTATTGGCTACATGTAAACAAATGATGATCAATAGGTAAAATAAAATTTTACTAAACTAGAGGAAGATAACTATATATTTGGTATGAAGGCGAAAAAATAGTTTGTTAGGCGAATTATTTGGTACGGAACTACGGATATCTATATATAAGAAGAACAAGCCAACACATATTCGAGACAAGCAATGCAAAAGGATTAAAGGAGCATTTGATCTGGCATAAAGAGCAAAGAGACAAAGCGCCAACTCCATACC
>NW_013626453.1:0-572 GCF_000695525.1 Brassica oleracea var. oleracea
ATTATTGTGCATCGTTAATATGAGAAATAAATCGACTGTATATATATTGAAAATAACCCAAATTCTTGAATGGCTCTACCGATCATGCGTCTCTCTTCTCCCAACAGGGCAAGAAATGTCCTAACCAGGACGCCATGATTGTTTGGGAGGTGCGTTTGTTCTCTTAAAACCAATTTTGTTAATTAGTATGTGTACATTCTCATTAAATGTATTACTTCAATATAGTTCTTGTTGCTGTAAATTCTATATAACTATCTTCATTTACTTTCTAAAAGTATGCCATCAAATGTTTTACTCCAAGGACCATTGGTTTAATTGTCAAATATATAAGTTTTTGAAGTTTTATCTTTTTAATAAGTTGTATAGGCTTAGTGTCACTCAGCTGAATATTTGATTTTTTTTTTGAAATGTTTTAGAATTTTGGGTCAATGGAGGACACTGTATTTTGTGGTGTATTTGATGGACATGGTCCTTACGGTCACGTTATCGCAAAGAGAGTAAGGGATTTGCTTCCGCTCAAAGTAAGCTCTCACTTGGAGTCCTATCTCTCCTGCGAGGAGGTTCTTAAAGAG
>NW_013626454.1:0-572 GCF_000695525.1 Brassica oleracea var. oleracea
CAACTTTACATAATTTTAAAATCATGTAAAATTTTGACCTTAAATTAGGCGACGGTGAGCTTGTCAGACAAAGTAGGCGACGGTGTGCTGCATCTACTACACATGTTAGTCTTTACATGCCCAAGAACTTAACTAACCATATAACAACTGAAACAAATCTATGCTTTATGAGCAAAGAGAGTCATGGAGCCCAATTCTCAAACTAGTCATTTTTTGTTTTTGTTTTTCAATATAAAGGTTATGTGGCAAGCGGAGACAACATGCAACTGCAATAACCAATCTTGAAAGAGATGATGAAGGATAAAGCAGAAAGGAGTTCTATAGAATGAAAAGGTGATGTAGTTTGATGCCTTTTTGAGATTCTGCTTAGATTTATATTGATTACTTGCTTAGAGAAGAAGTAGAGGACAACGACTACTGAAAAACTGTTTAACCTCTTAAGTTTTATAGTTTTTGTACATAACAAAGCGTTAAATAAAAATAACCAAATATTCGTGATCTTTATCAAAAAAAAAATATATATTAGTGATCTGGTTCCTCTTTTTTTCTTGACAAAAATATCAGATAAAAAT
>NW_013626455.1:0-572 GCF_000695525.1 Brassica oleracea var. oleracea
CATTTTTTCTGCGAAAACTTATCTTTATACTTGTTTTTATAAAATAATAATATAAACCGCCATAGTATCTACGAGCTCATTCTTAAAGAATCGTAAGTGGGCTTGTAGTCGCGTTTTAGACCTCGTTGGACCATCTTTTGTCATGAAACGTTTGTTACGATTTTCTTTTCGACAAAAACAAGGTCTCACGGTTTTTATCGTAAAGTTTCAACGGTAACTTCGATCGGAATAACGCGAGAAATGATATGGCTGCGGTACATGGGATCTATCATTGAGGAACAGACGAGAATGTATGGATTTGGGTCGTACCCGTAGATCGATGTCCGAGACAGTTCGGTCGGTCGCTACGTAGCAACCGACTCGTTCGTGGGTCGGTCGCTACGTAGCGACTGACTCGTTTCGCGGGTCAGTCGCTCCGTGGCGACCGACAGAATGGCTTGGTCGGTCGCTACGTAGCGACCGACTCGTGCGCAGGTCGGTCACTACGATCGAGTGGTATGGTCGGTCGCTACGTAACGACCGACCGAGTGGCTTTGTGACCTTGCTTGGATCCTTTTCTGACGTTTTGTGAA
>NW_013626456.1:0-572 GCF_000695525.1 Brassica oleracea var. oleracea
TAAATACAGAACTCACAGTTATATGTAATAAGAAATTGACGAAGAAATAAATTTTGGCTAGTGTAAAAAGAAAACATCAACAAATAACAACTAAAGTAAAAAAAAAAAAAGGAATCCAACCATCTGAAAATAAAGAACAAACAAAAGAAAAGAATTTGATACCAACAAAGAATTGTGATTCCATAAAAAAAATCACGAATAACGAAAGCGAACTTGAACAGAAAGAAAATGAAAAAAAAAATTAAGGGTGTGATTAATAAAAATTTATTAATTGGGAGTAGAGTAACTTAAAATGGATGAATTGGGAGTAAATATTATAAAGTAGTTAAAATAGTAAAAAGTGGAAATGAGCGTAACTCTTTTTTTCCACAAAACCAGGAAAAAGAAAAATAAAAAGGTTTTAACTTTTGATACACAGTAACTAGAGGAAAAAAAATATAAAATGATTAAAAATTTATACTTGGCTAATAAAAATTTAGCTGAATGAGCGTAACTGTATTTCCAGCTGAATGTTTCTAGCTACAATAGAACATCTATAAATTAATACTCGATAAATTAATAATTTCTATAAA
>NW_013626457.1:0-572 GCF_000695525.1 Brassica oleracea var. oleracea
CAAAGGAGGAGCTTTTTGAGGCCTGACAGGTCGCTATGTAGCGAGCTAGAGGTCTGACAGGTCGCTATGTAACGAGTAGAAGTAAGCCAAGAAGAGTCCTACTTGTTTTCGACGTAAAATCTCAACGGAAACTCCGATTGAGACGAAACGAAAAGCGTTTCGATGAGGATTCAAAAGAGAACGTAAAGGAAGACTTTTCTGAGGTCTGACAGGTCGCTATGTAGCGAGTGGAGGTCTGACAGATCGCTACGTAGCGAGTGGAAGCAAGCCAAGAAGAGTCCTACTTGTTTTCGTCGTAAAATCTCAACGGAAACTCCGATTGAGACGAAACGAAAAGCGTTACGATGAGGATTCAAAATAGAACGCAAAGGAGGACCCTTTTTAGGTCTGACAGGTCGCTACGTAGTGAGTGGAGAGTTGGCTTGAGCTCCGTTGCTACGTAGCGACCGAGCTGTGTAATCAATTTGTTGCACTTCTTTTTTCCGCAATTAACCTAGGGGTTTTCTGCGGTTTTTGGGAAAATAAGTTTTACCCTTCGAAATGTTTTCGGAAAACGTGTTTTGGTAAAACCC
>NW_013626458.1:0-277 GCF_000695525.1 Brassica oleracea var. oleracea
GTCACAGGTCGTCCATGATTGTTTAAAGTCAGTCCATGCTTTATAAATGCCACATCAAGGCCCATAGTCTTTTCTCGGTCCAGTACCTCATGGATCAAGCCTTTTAGCTTTCCATAAAGCTCATCAGGTCGTGTCAAGATCCATTTCATAGCTCCTTCTCTCCTTGACTTCATTTTCTTTTGTATGGAGCTGATCAGGGTCACACCATCCTCTCTCCCTCAAAAGGATTTGTCCTCAAATCCGAGACTTGTAAGATGATAGAAACATGATCATCTCC
>NW_013626458.1:425-572 GCF_000695525.1 Brassica oleracea var. oleracea
CCATAAGCACGCCTCAACCATGGCTGTCTCAGCATGTGTTCTATGCTCTCCCGGATAGAATGAGAGCATTAGATCTCTAAAAACAAGCAGAAACCTTGCGGATTGATCTGGTGGCCGAACTAGCTCCTTGTGGCTGCCTAGGAGAAT
>NW_013626459.1:0-572 GCF_000695525.1 Brassica oleracea var. oleracea
GTCGCTCTGGGAGCGACGTCTCGCAGCGACCACGTGAGGTCGCTCGTATTTCTGTCGCTGGGAGCGATGTGATCAGAGCGACTCGGCTAAGTCGCTCGCGTTTTCTGTCTCCGAGGCTCGAGAGTCGCTCTCGGAGCGACATCTCGCAGCGACCACGTGAAGTCGCTCGCGTTTACTGCGACACGGAGCGACCCATCAAAGCGACCACTCCAGGTCGCTCCCGAGCTGGTCCAGGTAAGTCCCTCTTCGATTTTGTCCAGTTTAATTCGAGTTAACCAACCCTAAACCTAACCGGACGACCCTAGAACTACCCATACCCACGACCTTCATATCTTTCACTCTCCCTTCCTCTCACAAACACTCATACTCTCTCAAACAAACCCACACCAAAAATCTCCTAACTTTCTCAATTCTCACCCAAATCTCCTAGTTCTTGTTTTGAAATCTAAGCTTTCGCCCCAACAGTCTATTCCTCACCAACCATTCCCCATTTCCTTCCATCCAAAGCAAGGTATTGTGTTTTTGAATTCAAATTCGTAGGTCCATGAACCCTAGAATTTGAAAATCGAAAT
>NW_013626460.1:0-169 GCF_000695525.1 Brassica oleracea var. oleracea
TGTCTCAGTTTCTGAGTTTTTGTCATTGTCTCTTTTTTCTCGAGTTCATTTTGAACCTTGTTTTTCGTAATATGGAAAAATATTTTCGAAGAAAGATGCATTTCTTGATTCCATGACTGTATTTTCATGAATGTCTGATATTTCAGATTTATGTACCAGAAATCGATAA
>NW_013626460.1:369-572 GCF_000695525.1 Brassica oleracea var. oleracea
GGATATAATTAGTGGTAAGCGCTTCCCCCCCCATGTTCTGGGGTAACCCAGATTCCTGCAACATTGCATTCATCATCTCTTTTAGAGTTCGATTTTTGCGTTCAGCAACTCCATTAAATTCTGGTGAGTAAAGAGCTGTAGTTTGATGGATTATTCCATTTTCTTTACAGAATGCATTGAATGGACCATCATACTCGCCTCCT
>NW_013626461.1:0-572 GCF_000695525.1 Brassica oleracea var. oleracea
CCTTAAGTATTCGAATACCGTCAGTATTCGTAGACCTTAAGTATTCGTACACCGTCAGTATTCGTACACCGTCAATATTCGTATACCGTCAGTATTCGAATACCATTAGTATTCGTATACCGTCAGTATTCGTTTACCGTCAGTATTCGTATACAGTTTTCTCTCGTATACCTTCAGCATTCGTATACCTTTAGTATTCGTATACCGTTTAATCAATGAAAAGTGAGTAAAGATAAATATTAATGGAATTATGAATAGAGATGTCAATTGGGCTGTCCATGTCCAATGGGTATGTCCAAATGGACAAAGCAGTTTATTGGACAGTATTTTTCTTAAGTCCAAATTGTACCTAGTCCAAATTGTCCAAACGCAAAATAGACCATTCCAAAATAGACCATTCCAAATTGGACGTCCATGTCCAAATGGTTTTAGCCCATCTAATTTGGACTTAATAGGTTTCAGTCCAATTGGACAACGTACCGTCAGTATTCGTATACCGTCAGTATTCGTATACCGTCAGTATTGGTATAATTAGCAATTCCTAATTTTACCAATATTAAACATGCATAAAA
>NW_013626462.1:0-572 GCF_000695525.1 Brassica oleracea var. oleracea
TTATTTATACTTTTATTTATTTTGTCATTTTTTTGTATTACATCTATTCTTCTGGCCATGCAAATATATAAAAAAGTTATGATTATATCAGTATAGAATCTATGGTTAATTTTGTTTTGGAATTCATGAGTTTTTTTAACACATTTATTTGAATAAATCTTTTTGTTTATATTAATACAAACTTTTTTCTTTTTTTTTGTTCTTATGTTTTTTTTGTTATATCTGGTTTATATGTTTTCCAATTATCTGTTGTGGTTTTTCTTAATATTTTGTTGGTTTGGTTTTAATGATTTAAAAGAAAACTGGCATATTCACTTATTTAATTTCCGTAGACTTTGATTTGATGAAATGAGAACTTGTTTTAAATATCTTTTAAAGAGAAACATATATGTGCTTTATGTGCTTTATGAAAGTAGGACCTGTATGTTTTATATATCTTTTAAAGAGAAACATATATGTGCTTTATGTGCTTTATGAAAGTAGGACCTGTATGTTTTATATATCTTTTAAAGAGAAACATATATGTTTTAAAGTTCGTAAACTCGTATGACTTGCATCCTATTTTTCTATTT
>NW_013626463.1:0-572 GCF_000695525.1 Brassica oleracea var. oleracea
CCAGTAGACTCTATAACCTGGTCCACTGTGAAGGATAAGTGGCCACAATTTTCTGACGAAGCAAGAAACCTCCGGCCTGGTCTTTGTACGGATGGTATGAATCCTTTCTCATTCCAAAGCTCCACCCACAGTACATGGCCGGTGTTATTAGTCAACTACAACATGCATCCCACAATGTGTCTGAAAGAAGAGAACATTATGCTTACTTTGCTGATCCCTGGACCAACTGCGCCGAGCAACAACATTGATGTCTACTTAGCTCCTTTGATAGATGATCTGAAGGATCTGTGGAATGAAGGTATGGTAGTTTATGACGCGTTCAAGAAGGAGAATTTCACACTAAAAGCAATGTTGTTGTGGACTGTCAGTGATTATCCTGGATTAGGAACACTGGCTGGGTGTAAAGTCAAAGGGAAACAAGCATGTACTGTTTGTGGAAAGGACACACCCTTTAGATGGTTGAAGTTTAGTAGAAAGCATGTGTATTTCGGCAACAGAAAGAGGCTGAGACCTGAGCATCCTTAAAGACGCAGAAGAAAATGGTTTGACAACACAGTTGAGGAAGGGACTGT
>NW_013626464.1:0-572 GCF_000695525.1 Brassica oleracea var. oleracea
TTTCTATGGGACTTTGTTGGAAGTCTTTTCATCTCCTATAGAAATCAAAGACTTCTAGATTAAGCAGAATTAGTTTTAGAAAATTTATAAAAAAAATTAATTCTTCGAAAATAAATTCTAACCAATCAAATATTAATGTTTTGTTTTTTTATTTTATTGTAAAAGTTCAGAAATGTATTTATTTATAATATTTTATAATTTAGTAAAGGGTAAAATGAACAAAAAGGGTAAATAATAGAAAAGGTGTGTTGAGACTAGGGGTGTCAAAATGGGTCATGACCCATGGATTAACCCAACCTAAATTGACCCATTAACCCAAATGAACTGTTTATTTTTGATCCAAAGGGTTAATGGGTTAATAGGTTAATGAGTTAATAGGTTAATGGGTTAACAAATTAATGGGTTAACATGTTAAATAGGTTTATTGGGTTGAGTCAACTCTGACCATTTAGTTTTTAATTAAGAAAACCCAAAAGAAAAAAAAAACTCACGTATCTCTCTCTCGCCATCTCTCTCTTTCGCCGGCTCTCATCTCACCATGAAAGGAGCTTGAAGCTCTCATCTCGCCGTCT
>NW_013626465.1:0-259 GCF_000695525.1 Brassica oleracea var. oleracea
CGGAATGGTTGCCGCAGGACCCAGAATGTACTTCCTCCATCACCTTTTTTGCTTTTTCCCCTTCCAGGCACGTCATGAGTGGTCCGGAGAAGCTCCATTTGTAAATTTCCCGTCCACTGTTACGTAGCGCGCAGCCTGTGTTCGGACTTTGCGGGCTGCCTATTTCTCGGTGGGCAGGTGTCCGTTGATAATGTAGTCTCGAATTTTCTGCGGCCATGGGGTATCGCAGCCGTAATCAGATTGCTCCGATTGCGGTTGT
>NW_013626465.1:369-572 GCF_000695525.1 Brassica oleracea var. oleracea
GTCTTTTAAGTCCTGGGTCAGAACTTGATGCTAAGGCCGCAAGAGCATCTGCCTGAACGTTTTCGGAACGGGGAATTCCCGTAAGGGCAAAACAGTCAAACTCTTGAGCTAGATTTTAGACCAGTTTGAGGTACGCGTCCATCCATTCGTCCCTGACTTCATACTCTCCGCTGAACTGACTTGCCACTAACTGGGAGTCACAG
>NW_013626466.1:0-157 GCF_000695525.1 Brassica oleracea var. oleracea
AAACGGTGTCGGATGAGAAAAAGGCTAAAGCCATGATATTTTTACGAGATCACATCTATGATGGTTTAAAGGATGAATATATTACGAAAGAGGATCCTTGTGACCTCTGGAAATCTTTAAAAGAGAGGTTCGATCACCAGAAATATGTGATCTTACC
>NW_013626466.1:255-572 GCF_000695525.1 Brassica oleracea var. oleracea
GAGAAAATGAGGATGATGTTATGTGGAGAGAAAATAAGTGATTATGATATGATCGAGAAAACTCTCTCCACGTTCCATCCTGAAAATGTAATCCTGCAGCAACAGTACCGGGTGAATGGATATACCCGTTACTCGGAGTTAATGCAAGTTCTCCTTGTAGCGGAGCAGAATAATCAACTCGTGACTTTAAACCATCAAGCTCGTCCCACTGGATCTGCTCCATTCCCTGAAGCGAATGTTGCATCATCCAGTTATGATAAAAGAAGAGGGCGAGGTCGTGGACGTGGTGGAAACCGTTATCATGGTCGTGGAAGAGG
>NW_013626467.1:0-107 GCF_000695525.1 Brassica oleracea var. oleracea
CGCTACGTAGCGACCGAGCGGGATGATCGCTCAGTCGCTATGTAGCGACCGAGTTTGGCCGAGCTCAGTCGCTACGTAGCGACCGAGCTTTGGCTCGAGCTCGGTCG
>NW_013626467.1:145-257 GCF_000695525.1 Brassica oleracea var. oleracea
GCTACGTAGCGCCCGAGCGGGATGAGCGCTCGGTCGCTATGTAGCGACCGAGCTTTGGCTCGAGGTCGGTCGCTTCGTAGCGACCGAGCTTTGGCTCGGACTTGGTTGCTAC
>NW_013626467.1:295-572 GCF_000695525.1 Brassica oleracea var. oleracea
GGTAATTACGCAACGATCGAACTTGGTTAGTTTGGTTTGAATCTTCAAGGGTACTTCTTCGTAAAAACTTCGTGTTTGGTTATATTTTACGAAAGTTACATCTTCCTTTTTACTATCTCTTTCGGAAATACGATCTCCGAGGATTTTCGGGTGGTAATTCCATCGTAACCGTTTTTGACCCCAACAAAGATAAGATGGATTTGCTTCTTTCAGATAGAGCCAAACAAGAAAAAGTAAACTTTGTTGGTGATCATAAACAAGAGGAAATGGTTGTGGT
>NW_013626468.1:0-572 GCF_000695525.1 Brassica oleracea var. oleracea
ATAATAAAGATTTGATAACAATTTTTGCATCTTTCTTCATTTTTGTTAAATTTTATATTATTAAAAATAAACAATCTTATTAACCATATAATAAAAAATTAGATTTTTTCTTATATATTAGATTTTGAATTTTTTTAAATGACTTTAAATTACAAAAATGAGATAACCTTATATGTTATATTTTTTTTAAAACGACTTTAAAATACAAAAATGGGGACACCTTATATGTTATATTTTTCTTACATGTTAGATTTTTCCTTATATGTTAGATTTTTTCTTATATATTATATTTTGAATTTTTTAAAACGACTTTAAATTACAAAAATATAAGTTTTCCTTAAGTATACGACTAAAAACATTAAAATGAGATGTATCAATTCGATGGTTGATTTGAAAGCTTTCAAAACCATATGGAAGATAAAAGTCAAAATAATTTAACTGTGGAAACAATACTGTTCACTTTTTTCAAGAATGTGTTCGATGGAAGTTTTTATGAAATAATTTGTTTAATGTCCACTAAAGAATATTATATTAATCTAAAATATAAGAAGTGTATATTCTTTTCCTAAATA
>NW_013626469.1:0-266 GCF_000695525.1 Brassica oleracea var. oleracea
GACTTACATTTCAGTCGTCTGTTGAAGAAATTAAAACAGACGACTTATCCAGAAGAGTTTAATATCTTTAGTGGGAAATTAAAAATTTTTAGCGGGAAACTAAAATAGAAGACTTTCCAGACGACTTACAAGTAAGTCGTCTAGTTTAAATTATTTAAGCGGGAAAATAATTTTAAAAAAAAAATTTCGGCGGGAATATTTGGACGACTTACATATAAGTCGTCTGTTTTAATTTCTTCACCAGACGACTGAAATGTAAGTCGTCC
>NW_013626469.1:392-572 GCF_000695525.1 Brassica oleracea var. oleracea
CACCCTAAACATAACCCCTAAACTTAATTATCTAATTAAACACTTCATAAAACCAAATCAAACTTGAAAAGTGTTTACTATACACAGAAATAAACACATGTAGGTGAAAATTAATTTAAAAAAAAAACATTTTAGTTTTCCAAAATCTAACCCTAAGAATACATACAATACTACAACATA
>NW_013626470.1:0-571 GCF_000695525.1 Brassica oleracea var. oleracea
GTTGTTGAAATGCCATTTGAATCACAAGTATATGTTTATTGGTTTATTTACAAAATCAACATGTTTTAAAATTATGTATAAGTATAGAATTGTGAGATAAATTTGCAGCCCAAACTAGAAAACAAAATTTTGAGTTTGAGTGAGTGGATTTCTGGAATTACGTGATTTAGAGAGTTTCTGCAGTTACATGTACTTAAATCAAATCAAATTATATTTTATTTTATTATTTATTTTAAATAAAATTTTATTTGCGCTTCAGTTTTTAAAAATCTCGATTCACAGGTTTTCAATGTTCTAAATTGTTGTAAAATAACATACAAGAGCTCAAAAGAAAATAAGAAAAACAAAGCTACACAAACCTTACAACCAATTAAATGATTTATTCTTTAATGAGTAATAATGAATTCGAAATATTATTAATGACTTTGCCCGTCCAAACAGGATGGAGAGAATGTTATTACAATTCTATTAGGAGTCAGGTTCTCCCTCTGTTCCCGAAAGTAAGATTTTCTAAAATATTCACGCTTATTAAGAATTCAATAAATATTTATAATTTAATTTTTATTTTATT
>NW_013626471.1:0-571 GCF_000695525.1 Brassica oleracea var. oleracea
CAGTTCATGCCCATCATATCTGTCAGCAAAAGATGTAATAGAATACATCTCCTCCATTTCGATATCCTCAGAGAACATGGTTGTTTTGGCCGAGGGATTTTAGAACTCCTCATCTTCATTCTCATACTCCAATGCCTCAGATTCGTCATCAAAGTCTTCTGCTTCACATATTGAAGTGTTTCCCGCATGCTCCACCTCTTGCGCCTCTGGAATATTTTCATTTTCCTCTTGATCATCAGCAGCATCATTGATCTCTTCAATGTGGACGCCAACAGTGCCATGAGGTTGATCTTATGGACCTTGATAATCATCTTCCTGATCATTGTCATCATCAGGGCCTTCCTCATGACCTCCATTCTGAATGAAACAACGTCCAGAGTCATGTGTGATCATCCCACAAACCTCACAAAAGCCACAGTCTTTCATAGTGAAACTTCAGTAATGTCTTAACTTCCCGGTATGAATTGGAAATTATGTTGAAATTTGAGTGGTTGGTTGATGTCCAAGTTGAGTCTGAAACGAACAAATTGCAGACGTCCTCCCGCTTCCTCATTGTAGTCCACTTGAATAT
>NW_013626472.1:0-571 GCF_000695525.1 Brassica oleracea var. oleracea
CAGCTGCGGCATATCCTGACTTCCTTCATAATTATCGGAACAAGAAGTACTTGACAGAGAGAGCGGTGCTGACACCTACAAATAGTACTGTTCATGAGCTAAATGCATACATGCTGTCCCAAGTTCCCTCACAAGCTAAAGAGTATTTGAGCTCCGATTCCGTTGAGCTGGAGGCCACACCAAAAGATGATTGGAGTAGCCACTATACTCAAGAGTATCTTAATTCTCTTGAGTTCTCTGGACTGCCTAACCACAGACTATGCCTGAAGGTGGGGTCCCCGGTGATGATGCTGCGTAATCTTAACCAAGCGTATGGGTTATGCAATGGGACACGGATGATAGTCAGTCGTGTAGGTGACAGGATAGTAGAAGTTGAGATCATGACTGGCACACAAGTAGGCAAAACAGTGTTGATCCCTCGAATACAGCTTTCTCCTCTTGACACCGTGCATCCATTCACGTTTTGCCGCCGTCAGTATCCTCTGCGCTTATGCTACGTACTGACAATCAATAAAAGTCAGGGACAAAGTCTCAAACAAGCTGCTTTGTACCTCCCTAGATCGGTCTTCAC
>NW_013626473.1:0-571 GCF_000695525.1 Brassica oleracea var. oleracea
TCAGTTAAACAGCGATAGACTTAGTCGACGAGTGGGGAGGACGTGTTTTCTTTGTCGTATTTTCTATTACTTTTGTTCTTGATTTTGCTTTGTTGCAAATGTTTTTTGATGTTTTTCCGTGAGTCGGTTGGTTCAACGGAGAATGAGAGCGATGCTTTGGTGCCTGAAGAGTTCTCGTATAATGATTCTTATATGAAACTCGTTTTATCAATTCGGAAAAGATCTTTATGACTTCAGCAAATCATCGACTTTCATTCTGAAGTTTGGCAGAGGTTTTCTAAACGAATGATTGCGATGATAGATGCTGTATAGTCTTTGAGAATTTTTCCAACATGGTTTGGATCAGTTCCTAGCGTTTAGACGAATCTCAGATTGTCGTTTGCTTTTAGGATGATCTTGACGAGACATCGCATTGTTTGAATATGTTTTTGAAGTATGGGAGTATACGAGTATACGCACCTACTCCGTCCCTTCTTTCTCGAGGAATAGAATGATCGATAGTCCGAGTCGGTTTGAAGATGACGCTTGGACTATGATTTGGTTGTTTCCAGGTTGAAGACTTGGAATATGT
>NW_013626474.1:0-571 GCF_000695525.1 Brassica oleracea var. oleracea
AATTTGATATAAAAGCAAAACAGTTAGATAAGTAAATATATAATAAACAAAATAAATATATAATAAAAGAAATGGAAAAACAACATTAAACTTCTATCTAAAAAATGTATAGTTTTACATTTTTATTATTTTCAGATATTTTATAAGTAAATATACAATATAAGTCAAACAAGCATACAATATAAGAAATATAAATATTAATTCAAACTTCTATCATAATATTATCATTTGATATAAAAGCAAGAAAATTTAAATAAGTAAATATACGATATAACAAAAAATAAACAATCGGTAAAATACAATTAAGAAATTAAAAACTAAATAAAACATCCGTGTGAAAAAAATGTTTAGAAAAATAAATAATAAGTCAATATACAATTTAAAAAAATAGAAATATTATATTAAACATCTATCATAATATTATAATAAGTAGATATACAATATAATGAAAAATACACAATAAGTAAATATAGAATAGTAGAAATAGATACTAATAAAAGAGATATTTTAAGGTTACACAATTTAAAAAATGGAAAAAGTACAGTAAGATTTAAATATCTATTTTAAAATA
>NW_013626475.1:0-571 GCF_000695525.1 Brassica oleracea var. oleracea
TAAGCTCTTCTATTTCGTTGACGAGTTTAAAATGGTTGGAACTTTATTCAACCCATTAAGGGCCCACCTCTGCACTCCGAGTCTTCGTCTTCTCAATAGCCCTATTTTGCTGTGCCGGATGAGTCTTCCTCCGCCGAACGTTACTGCTTCAAATTGATTCACGCCTTAAAGCGATTACATTAACATCCTCCGCCACTAAACCCATTACGTCGACTTCAATGTTCCCTCTCCAACACCGATTTCATTATCCGTAATTTTTCATAGTATAAATAAGTCATGAAGCCCTCTCAGCACCGTATAAGATCCTGATAAGTTCTTGATATAAATTCCAGAAACATTGATCTCCTTTCTTTTATTCGCATTTCTGTAACGGTACTCTCAGTTTATTCGCATTCTCCTTCTCGTGTGTACTCTTAGACTCTTAATCTCCTTTCTTTCATTGATCTCGACTTTGATTATCCATTTTTTTCCCTCTTCAAAACTGACGTCCTATTGCCATAAATCTCATATCATTTTGTTTCTTATGGACCAGATCAAACCATTCAGCGCCGTCGTCGATTAAAATTGCTTC
>NW_013626476.1:0-571 GCF_000695525.1 Brassica oleracea var. oleracea
GATTTAAATGAAGTGGTGCGTTTTGGAAAAATGGGACACGTGTCACAACCAGAAGACTCGACTTTCTGACGTGGCATCTGACGTGTCCTCACAGGAGAGTCACAAACATTTTTTTATAATAATAGATATTACTAAGAATATAAATGCATCATTACTCATAACTATAACATTGATTTTCCAAATTTGAAGACCATCTTAATGATGTTGAGATTCAAATTAGTGGTACTAGATTTTTAAGGTTCTTAAAGTTGACATATGATTGATCAAATGGTTGTGAAAATATAAAGTGATATGAATGATAAATATGCTATGTGAGACTAAATCCATTTGTTTAGTTTGTACAAGGTAAGCACTTTCATTCAAATAAATTTCAATTTTGATAAGCTTATCTTATAAGATAGTGATCACACATACAAATTCAGTGTGTTCCTAGAAGCTAAACCCTTAATCAAAAAGGAAATGAAAAAAATTGCCCAAAAATTAATTTGTGTAATTTTTCAAAATAAATTATAATGTTAATCATAATGATACTAACCATATAACATAAAAACAGAGATAACAATTTCATAAT
>NW_013626477.1:0-571 GCF_000695525.1 Brassica oleracea var. oleracea
CAAATTTGTGCTTTGTAAGCTATGTTTATGATACGAACACAGTAAACCGTTGATGTTACAATAACATCATCTTGCCCGAACATCATCTTCTCTAACGCTTCCAATTTGCACCACCGACGCTTCCACTTTAGAATCATATGCTTCCATTACGCTTCCAAACTCTTCAATTCTGGAATCGCGATTCCAAGACGATTCCGTGCGATTCCGCTCCCGACTCCGCTTCCGGAGCGAGAAACGCACAACCATGTACGCTTCCATGCAACACAGGGAGACATTGAGGACCCAGCCGTACTATGACAAGCCTTGAAAGACAGATTCGATAATCAAAAGGAAATCAATCTCCCTCACGCTCTTGAAGAGTGGAAAACCCTGAGGTTTCAGGATTTCCAAAGGGTTAGAGATTACAATTCCACTATCTTGAGGGGATAGTTGCACAATTAAAATATTGTGGTAACCCTGTCACCGAAGCAGAAATGCTTGACAAGACATACAATACTATTCACAAAGAACACAACATCTTATTTCGAATTTACAGAAAATGTGGGTACACCAAATTTTCTGAATTAATGGT
>NW_013626478.1:0-571 GCF_000695525.1 Brassica oleracea var. oleracea
AAGATTTGTTATTCTTTCGTATGCCGCGTTTCGTGCTTGAAATATTCACGGGATTGAAGATGTTTCGCGATGTTGCAAGAGATTAGTCTTAGCCCTGCGTTAGGGAAACATTCTGGTTTGACTACGGATGTTTGCAGCCAAAATTGTTGTTCCCGATTGGATTTGATTTGCGATCAAGGAGTTAGGACCAAGGGGTAAATTTGTCCCCGAAAAGAGGCATCCTCCTATACCGTGCTTTGTGTGGTGTTGGCCTTCCGAGATTTCTTTCGTGTCTATTTGAGGATGTTCCGTATAGGTATAGGAGCTCTGTTACGAGTTTTCCTTACATGCCGCATTTTACGAGTAAAACACAGCGGGCTTAAAGTGAATCGTAGTATACAGAACTTGGTCGATTTTTGACAAGTGGAACCTTTCCGTTAACTGTTTGGTTGTTAGGACTGAGTTTTGTTACGACGAATTTACCGTATTATTCCCATTTTTGGATGGTACGATAATTGTTTGTGTAATCATTACTTGGCGTTTCTAGACAAATTCTGGATTACCGTTTAGCTGTCAAGTTATTGGAGCGGTG
>NW_013626479.1:0-571 GCF_000695525.1 Brassica oleracea var. oleracea
TATATTTTTGGTATATTCAGATATTTATTTGGGTTTGGGTTTGGTTCTGGTAAAACTCATAATCCAAAATGCCGTAGAACAAGACCCATTCGGTATTTATGTCGGGTTTGGTTTGGATTCATTTTTATCGGATCGGGTTTGGTTCTTGGTTTTGGATTCGGTTTATTCGCCCAGTTATGTATCAAATTAAAAAAATTGTGTGAGTTATAATATATGTCAATATATTTTGGATTTTGTTTTAAATAAGTTATAAATAGAATATGCAATGTATTATGGATTATGGATTATGGATTATGGATTATGGATTATTTTAAATATTAAGTCACTCATAAAAATCCATTAGAGTTAATTTCAAATGATTATATATATAAGAATATGTGCAAAGTCATTTAGATGTGAGTATTCAATCATTAATTCTAAATTCTACTATATGATATATAGGTTTATAATTTAAAAGATTAAAAACTGAAATAATTTTTAATGAAATTATGTGTACGAATTACAAATTATCTATAATATATGTTAGATTTTGTATTTAATCATTTACTCATGAAATCTATTAGACTTAATT
>NW_013626480.1:0-571 GCF_000695525.1 Brassica oleracea var. oleracea
GAAGTTCCAATCCGCCGGCATTCTCCCTGTTACAAAGAACTTCTTTACTTCAGCTGATACTCTTGGCCCTATCTCATCCCAATATTGCTGGAAGAAGAAACCCGACATTCCATCCGGCCCTGGAGCACTTGCGCCTTTTATACTGAAGACAGCACATTTGATTTCCTCATCAGAAACTTCGACGGTCATTTGCCGGTTCATTTCATCTGAAACTCTTGGTCTCATATCCTGTAGCAAAGGCTGGTAGCTTGGGGGATTAGAAGATCTGAAAAGCTCATTAAAGTAGTCGACCGCCACTTGAGCTTTTGCTGCTTCTGACCATTGCTCTACTCCATTCCCATTCTTGATTCTAACCAGTCTTTTCTTCGCTCTGTTTGCCTTAACCGATTCATGAAAGAAGTTGGAGTTTCGGTCACCATATTTAAGCCATTTTTCCATGCTTCTCTGCTGCCAGTAGAGTTCCTCTTCTTTATACGCTCTACATAGCTCTTTCTTTATCACCCTGATCGCATGCCAACACGGGTAGTTTCTTGATTGAAACCATTCTAGCCTCCTCTCCAAAATATGAATT
>NW_013626481.1:0-571 GCF_000695525.1 Brassica oleracea var. oleracea
AAAAATTGATGTTTTGAAACCCCAAACACTAGTTCCTCGGAATTCCTTCGGAATATTCCAACGGAATTCCGAGGGATATTTAAGTATCCGTCGCAATTTCCTCGGAATATTTTCATTTAACCGGGCAAATATTTTGCGAAAATTGAAATTGGAATTCCGACAGATACTATCCGTTGGACCCTAGGTTTTATAACCACGAGCCGCTTCTTCTTCCCCATTTATCTCTTCTTCCTCTGCGCCTCCTCTCCCTCTTCTCCGGCGATTTACCCCTTCTCTCCGACGATATCTCCGGCGATCTCCCCTTTCTCTTACACAAATCATGTAAGGACTCTATCACACTCTCTTAGGTTTTATTTGTTAGGTTTTTGTGTAGATTTGATATATTTTTGTTAGGGTGATTGGTTAGGATTGTGATTTGGTTGTATAATAGGTTTAGAATTGCGATTTGGTTGAATAATTTGTTTTGTTGAATTGATTTAGAATTTTTTTATAAATTTTTTATTTTTTTTGTATTTATAAATTCTATTTTTGTGTATAAATTCGATTTTTTTATTTTACAAAACGATTTTTG
>NW_013626482.1:0-571 GCF_000695525.1 Brassica oleracea var. oleracea
ATTTATTTTTACGAAGAATCTTGCGCAGAAAACACATTCACGAAAAATGGGAGAAAAACTCGAACAAGGTTGCCGCGTAGCAACCAGCGCAAAATCCGGTCGCTACGTAGCAACCGAACTCTCACCAAAGCTCGGTCGCTACGTAGCGACCAAGCTCTCCCCGAAGCTCGGTCGCTACGTATCGACCGAGCACATACACGGTGGTGGGGTCGAAAACGGTTGCGACGAAGTTAACGTCCAAATCTCCGAAAAGAAAACGTAGAAATCTTCTTCGACAAATACTTTTTCGAAATAGATTCTTCTTTACGAAAAGCTTTGCGGAGGAAACGCGAGTCATCGGACAAGAGCTCGAAAAGGATCGCTACGCAGCGACCGAACTCGTGCTCCGTCGTAGCGACCGAGTTCGAGCCAAGGCTCGGCCGCTACGTAGCGACCGAACGTCCATTCCGCTCGGTCGCTACGTAGAGACCGAGCTCGGGCCGGAGCTCGGTCACTACGTAGAGACCAAGATCGAGCCGGAGCTCGGTCGCTACGTAGCGACCGAGCTCTAACCGAAGTTCGGTCGCTACGT
>NW_013626483.1:0-571 GCF_000695525.1 Brassica oleracea var. oleracea
CGGAAAACGTGTTTTGATAAAACCCTTACGCATTGAGATTTCTTTTGCTCGGTAATGAGCCAAACTTACAGGGTTTGATAAGATTTATCATTTCCCTTTATGTTTAAAAAGAGAAATCGCGAGCTCGTTTCATTGCACTTCCTGTGGCGAAAAGTCGCAGCAAGGTTTTCGATTTTCTCAAGAACTGTGGCGTTTTTTTTTTAGGCACTATGGCGTTTGCGTAAGCGTTGGCCATAGGCGCAGTGGCGGCTGGGGTTGTCTTACCAGCGTTGTTGCGAACTGCGATTTTGTATTTCGTTTTTCCAGACATTGTTTTGATCAAGCGTTTTGTGGTTGAGAGTAAGATTGATCCGTACTCCCCCTCCTTCTAGCGCCAAACTGTGGGAACCGAAATTCGCACTGTTGATTTCCGTTTAAATTAGGAAACTAGGAAAACCCTAAATTACCAGAGGTCCCGGAGATCTGTTAATACCACATGCTAAGCAATCAGAACACGATATATCAACGACAAAGTACAAAAATCTTAAAAAGAGAGCAAAATAGATCTTATTCTGAATCCGTGTTTGAGCGT
>NW_013626484.1:0-571 GCF_000695525.1 Brassica oleracea var. oleracea
AAGAGTTTGACATTCCGCCTTTGTATGATGACATGGTGTACGAAGCCGCCGAAATCCCAGGGTTAGAGGCCGAAGAGGCTGATGGTGTTGTTCATGTTGGGAAGGTGTATGGTAGTAAAGTCGATTGTCAGATTGCTTTGGCTATTTACGCTATTAAAGGGCAGTTTCAGTTCAAACAGACGAGGACAAAGGTTGACTCATTTGTGTGCGAGTGTCCCGATGATCGTTGTGACTGGAGAGTCACAGCTCATGAGATACGGGGTTGTGGTTACTATGAAATTAGGAAAGTTCAGCTGGATCATTCTTGTCCAATCGAGAGTAGGAATGGGTATGGCAGTAGGGGAACTGCTAGGGTTATCGCAGCAGTGTACAAGGCGAAATTTAAAGATCCTTCAAAAGGCCCAAAGGTGGTTGAAATACAAAGGCTCTTGATGGAGGATCTTAGGCTGTCGGTATCTTACATGAAGTGTTACAGAGCCAAAGAGAAAGAAATGTTTGAGTTGAGGGGACCAGATGACGACTCATATATGAAGCTGGCTGAGTATCTTTATATGCTGAAACTTGCTAATCC
>NW_013626485.1:0-571 GCF_000695525.1 Brassica oleracea var. oleracea
GTTAGCCAGGTCTCCCTCTCGAATCTCAGAACGGGGACCGTCATCGAGGAAACAAGAACGGAGCCTTCTCCAGGACGCCAACAGAACCTCTTCACTATCAGCCTCCGGAACGTCTCCCCAGGAACATGGGATGAAAAAGGATCGGTTAAAGGACGATGCAGCCTTGGACGACCACCCACAAGTGAGGACGGAAACATGAGCAACTCGGGATTCATCTTTCTCAATTAAGAATCAATGCTGAGGTTAGGTTGAGGCCAGTTAGGAGATATTGCGAGTCCTTATATACATCCGGGTCATTCCCTTTTCCGGGGCAAGAAAAGGAAATAGGGATGTTCCCAAATATTCTGAAGAATCCCTGGCATGAAGGATAAGCAGCGAAAAGGAAATCCAGTCCTTGCAGAAAAAAGGGAAATCCTTCCTACAAAAAGGAAAGTTTTGATAAAATATATGCGCTTTTGAAGAGTAAGAAGAGCACCAAGTATTATCAACCAAACGGGCACCAGCCTCCTGATCATTTCCCACGTATCAAGCCTTTAGAACTCCTCTTCAGGAAACATCAAAGTTCCAGGCT
>NW_013626486.1:0-140 GCF_000695525.1 Brassica oleracea var. oleracea
CATTCAAATCAGCTGATCTCAGTTTTCCTGTTTGGGAATATGACAACATCTTTGTCATTTTAATCAAACCAGGAAGAATCACGATGTAAGAAACTTGATTTTGAAACATAAAGTACTGGAGAATCACGAGGAAGTTGAAT
>NW_013626486.1:379-571 GCF_000695525.1 Brassica oleracea var. oleracea
GTGGGAATATGACAACTTCTTTGTCATTCTAATCGAACCAGGATGAATCGCGATGTAAGAAGCTTTATTTTGGTATAAAAAATAGTGGAGAATCACCAGTAAGTGGTAAAAATCTCATAGGAGTTAGGGTGAAGAAGCTATCCCTCTTTGAAATCAGGTGATCCCTGTTTTTCTGTTTGGGAATATGACAAC
>NW_013626487.1:0-308 GCF_000695525.1 Brassica oleracea var. oleracea
CTTCTTACAAAGTGATTCATCCTGGTTTGATTGGAACGACGAAGAATAAATTGAGATTTTTAGGAATGTAAAGGATTATCTGAGTTTAGAAAGGATTAGAGAAGGAGAATAAGAGATTAAGAGACTACTTAGAGACTAATGGAGAATCATAGTGAAATGAGTAAAGAGAAAGATTGTTTAGAACTGTCTGATCTTTTATTAATGAGAGAGTTTACAATATATAGTCTTCAGATCCTAGGGCTTTATAAGGATAAAGTAGAACAAGCATGTGTAGTCAAAGGAGGAGAGGCGCGCCTAATTCAAACTAA
>NW_013626487.1:442-571 GCF_000695525.1 Brassica oleracea var. oleracea
CTTTCACCTCAAGGTAGAGTAACTTCTCATTTGGCTGCGCCCTACTTGTACGGACAATACGGCCAGTGTACGGCCTGTACGTTCTTGTCTCGGCCTAACTCCTCTTAATGCCATCTTCTCCTCATTCCT
>NW_013626488.1:0-571 GCF_000695525.1 Brassica oleracea var. oleracea
CATCGAAATCACTCTCCTGGCATTTAGGCTCAGAGACTAAGTCCACCGACTCCACCCTGAAAGGAACAACCACTATTGCATAGTATTAAAACTTACAATGTGGAATTTTTATTTTTAAAAATTATGAAATCTATGAAATTAGTTGCACAATATTATAATGTTAGATCGGATGTCTTAGATTTCTATATTTCTCAAGCAAAACGTTAAGCATGTGTAATTAAATTTAATGAAAGTACACTGCTAACTAGTCCTTCTGTTCCTGAAAGTAAGATTTTCTAGAGTATGCACGCTTATTAAGAATTTAATAAATGTTTATAATTTAATTTATATTTTACTTTCTTATACACTTTCCAATAACTTTCCACCAATAAAATTTAATCAATTCAAATATTCTCAATTAATGTTTCTCAAAAGTATAAAAAAATACCTTAACAATATAGAAAATCTATCTTTGTGGAACAAGAAAAAAATCTAAAACATCTTACTTTTAGGAACGAGTAGTATAAACTAAATAACTTTTTTTTTCAGATGTCAGTTGTTCATTTTTGTGCATTCTGGTTCTCTAATATTA
>NW_013626489.1:0-571 GCF_000695525.1 Brassica oleracea var. oleracea
TATATTAAAACAGAAGTCACAATCTTGATTCATGTGTGATTTTTTTTTAAATGGACCTAATAGACTTATTCCTAGAAAGTCATGTTACATTTAATTTCTAATCTTATCATTTAAATTTTGGACCTACTAAAAATTTTTATTGGCTTATCAATAATTGGATTTAAACAATAGATGATCCATTAGATTTATAGATAGTATAAATTAAATAGATATAATTTAATGTTGTAATATTATATCTCCATATGTTAATAATTTTAAATATTTGTCGATGTTAACTTTTAAAATTATAAAGATTTTTTTAAAATCCCTAAAATTTTTTTTTATTGGACTATCAATAATTGGATTTAAACAATAGATGATCCATTGGATTTATAGATAGTATAAATTAAATAGATATAATTTAATGTTGTAATATATTTAAATATTTGTTGATGTTAACTTTTAAAATTATACAGATTTTCTTAAATAAGAAAAATCATACAAAAAAATTATAATTAATCGTTACTACCTTAAACCAATGAAAAAAATTTAAAACTATATAGTTTATTTTAAAAACTAAACAAAAACTAAA
>NW_013626490.1:0-248 GCF_000695525.1 Brassica oleracea var. oleracea
CACTAAGTCGTCGGAATTCCGTCGGAATATACCGACGGACTGTGTCCATCGGAATATACAGACGGACACATTCCGTCGGAATTTCAATTTGCCCGGGAGAACCAAACCGCTTGAAAATTTTCGCGAATCGGCATTTGGTATATTTTAATTATACCGACGGAATACCGACGAACCCGTGTCCGTCGGAACGGGTTCGTCGGTATCCTCGGATATAATAACCCTCCTTCTTCCTTCTTCTTCGTTATCTC
>NW_013626490.1:404-571 GCF_000695525.1 Brassica oleracea var. oleracea
GTTTAGGGTTTTGGAAGTTAGATCTCGGATTTTAGGTTGTTTGATTGAAAATTTTAGGATTGAATGGATAGTTTAGGATATATAAGTTAGGATTGTTGATTGGATTGATTAGGATTGTTGTTTTGGAACATTTTTTCATTTTTAAAAACGTTTTTTGATTTTTAAAA
>NW_013626491.1:0-571 GCF_000695525.1 Brassica oleracea var. oleracea
AGACCTGTAAATTAAAAAAAAAAATATTTAATAAATATAGAAATATAAAAATTAATTTTATTTTCTTTTTAAATCCTAAATAATAGTTTTTAATCACAAAAAATTTTTTATAGATATTAAAAATGTTTAATAAATATATAAAAATAGTTCTAATAAACAAAAAATAGTTTTAATAAACAAAAAATAGTTTAATAATTAAAAAAATAGTTTTAATAATATTAAATTTTTTTAATAAATATAGAAATTTATATAATATAAAAATATATTTTAAAAAAAAAACAAATCCCAAATAATAGTTTTTAATCACAAAAAAAGTTTTATTAATAAATAAAAAACATATTTAAAAAATAGTTTTTAATCACAAAAATATAAATAGTTTAATAATTACAAAAAAATAGTTTTAATAAATAAAAAATAGTTTAATAATTTCAAAAAATAGTTTTAATAATAATAAAAATGTTTAATAAATATAGAAATTTATATTATATATATATATATATTTTTTAAAAAATCCCAAATAATACTTTTTAATCGCAAAAAAAGTTTTATAGATATTAAAAATGTTTAATAA
>NW_013626492.1:0-571 GCF_000695525.1 Brassica oleracea var. oleracea
AACTTATTGACATAAAATAGAAAACATAGGTATTGTGATATTGTAACTAATAATTGCTACGTTTTGGACGAAACAAATACTAAAAAACCATATTGATATATCATATTATATTATTAACCATCCATTATTCGGTTTGCATTATATTTATATCTGACTTATTTTTAAAAATAATATTATTTAAATATGATTTAAATCTAATAATATCAACTTTACAAAACGACCAATTTAGTGAATTCCTAATTGTAGCATTTATTGATAGTGTACTATACCACCTTTAATAAAAATGACATTAAAATGGTACACATAAAAATAAAATAAAAACATTTTTCAAGTAAAATAATTATCAGCTATTTCGGGCGTCGCACCCCCCCTAGTTCTTAATATAAAAGGGGTTTGAGGAATAAACGCGGCACAAGTGGTTGACTATTTGACTTGAAAAAATCTAATAGATATTTATACTTGAGTACTAAACGCCATAAATAAATAACTCAAGTGATGATGTGTTAACCACTTTAACTAGTGTTTGTTATAAATAGATGATTATTCATGAGACACTTGTCTCATTCTTATA
>NW_013626493.1:0-570 GCF_000695525.1 Brassica oleracea var. oleracea
TTGAACAAACCTACTTGAAGTCAATGCTGCAGCAAGCTTGGTCTCTTTTCCATGTGCTCGTACTGGACAACAAAATGTTCCTGCAATAACCATCCCCCCCAAAAGAAACATTACACACTAATTACAATCTAAATCCAAATATCAAGAAATACATATTTTCGACTTACCTTTCTGACTGTTTTGAACGAGTTTGGATCGAGGCACTCGTATGTTCCTCTTTCATATGCAGCTGTTCTTACCAAAGGCTCCCCAACTCTGAAGAACCATAATCTCAGTTCCTTGTGGTAAAACCAACCTCTTTCATAACTGCAAATAATCAATCAATCAAAGCCTCAGCCCAAGAGAGCGAAGTAAACGACTAATCAAGATTGTTGGTAGAGAAAACATACAGTTCATCTGCTGCGTATAGCTGTGCTTCGTCTTTTGGCATACTGAGACAATAATTAGAACAAAGTCAATGTGTTAGATTGAAAACAAAGATGATTCATAAGATGTTGAATACTCATCTCTTAACAAACCTGTAAAATGTGTAGAACAATAACTCATACGAGAACTTTTTGAAACTTGCTC
>NW_013626494.1:0-570 GCF_000695525.1 Brassica oleracea var. oleracea
TTTACCATCTGCATTAACGATTACTGCGTCTAGAACGTTATCTGCAGCAAGACCATACTTTCTCAACAAGGTGCCGTCCCCACCTCCTGTTATATGCCCACCTATGCCTACGGTTGTGCACAACCCTGCTGGGAACCCATGGATCTTGCTCTTCTCTGCAATTCTGCATAGAAAAGTGTCAGGAAGAAAAATAGTCAGCCAAAGATTTTTAGAAAACGTATTATAAAAAATCTACCATCAACACAAGTCTACCACTATAAAACTACTACATAGTGACCAATAAGTTCAGTTATGGCTTGTTTTCGTAAACTAAAAAGATTGTATAATTTTACTGCTACTCTTCTATAAAATTTCACTATAACAAAATATTATCATATCCAAACCACCTGAAAGTCTATCACCAATAAAACAAAATATATGACGTAAATCTAATCCACCATTAATTACAAATAAATTTACCATCATTACATATCTAAAGATGACAACTGTTTGATCCAAAAATGGTGTTTAAGCTGAAATGTTCGTTGAATCAATACAATAAAAGAATCTAAAAATAAAAGATTAGATTCT
>NW_013626495.1:0-570 GCF_000695525.1 Brassica oleracea var. oleracea
AATTCTTATTCTTAGATTCTTTTATTGTATTGATTCAACAAACATCAGCAGCATAAACACCATTTTTGGATCAAATAGTATGGTAAATATGTGTACTGTTATATATTTCTTATCAAGTACTGCGATATGTAGTAGATTATAGAGGTGAATTTCACTGCCCATAGTTGTTGTTATGATTATTTGTTATCCTTTAATATACAAACTCAGAGATCTTGTGAGTTTGTTTATTTTATTTGATGAGCTCGTAGGGTTCATTCTGTGTACATGGCATTGGTTGACACAGGCTTTCTTCATCTCTATCCTTTTGATGGTATTAAGGTATTAGTCAAACCTGTTTCGTTATTTATTTCACCAAGAGGAGAATCTGTAGAAGATGATGATTACAAGAAACCTTGTGGCAGTTTTACATGTTATCGTCCTTTGCTTTGGAAATACATTTGCTTTTTTTCTCTTCAAATTTGGTATGTGGATTCATCTTGTTGTGAAACCTTACTATGGTCTTCTAACATTTGTTCTCTGTATAAGCCAGCATATCAAGATCATTTACTTCTGGAATATGGTCCGAGAATC
>NW_013626496.1:0-570 GCF_000695525.1 Brassica oleracea var. oleracea
CTAAGGGGTTGGGCAGGCCGATCCGTGTGGATCAAACTACATTGAACTTCGAAAGGGCTCGTTTTGCGAGAATTTGTGTGGAGGTGAATCTAGCTAAACCTTTGAAAGGAACGGTGTTGATTAATGGTGAGAGATACTTCGTAGCGTATGAGGGACTATCGGAGATCTGTTCAAAGTGTGGTATCTATGGACACTTGGTACATGGTTGCCCAAAAACGATTGCGGAGCGAGTGGCAGCTTTACCAATACAGAAGGAGAGGTCAGTATCTGTTGAGCTAGCGTCCAAACAAGGACTACCAGAGCAGGAGGAGGGTTTTATTAAGGCAAGGGGATCGAGAAGAGGAGCTCCTCCGTTACTTCGGCCGGTGACTGCCATGACAAGGGAATCACATGAGGAGGTTGATAGAAATGGCCGAGGAACAAAACATATTAAGGAAACGGAGAATCTTGTGTTATCAAACAAGTACGGAAGTCTTGGTACGGATACGAACACAGGGGAACCGAGTGAGGAAGTGATCTCTGGTGAGGGAGATAAGGAGAATCAGGAGGTAAACATTCAGAATGCTAAGG
>NW_013626497.1:0-570 GCF_000695525.1 Brassica oleracea var. oleracea
CAACTCACTTGAATGCTGACTCATCTAAATCACCGCTGAAGCTGTTAGAACTAAATCCCTCTCATGGTGTGAACAGGGGTGCCTCTCTGACCAGTGATGGGATGGCTACTTCTGGAGTGATAGAGGGAGCTACAGCCTCAATAGGTGTGGTGCATAATGAACTTTTTCACTGTGTAATAACTACAGAGGGTCCACCACTTCATGAGGATGGGCGCGCCAGAAAAAAAGCCTATAATACTTAACTTCCCATCTTTAGGAGAGTGTCCACTCTACTGCTACTTAGTATTTTGTCTTTTTTAAAGTTTGAATAAATTGTATAGGGTCTTGCATCTGATTTATTTCCTTTTGGTTTTTGGTTCTTTTACTTATCTTTTCCTCGGTGTGGGCACGACGAAAACTACCGCCTTGACGGTTTTAAATAATATTTGCCTTTCATGCAGCTCATTATATGTTGTTGTAAGGTAATCTTGGTATCTCACACCCAAGAGCACTGCAACATCATGATTAGAACCTAAAAACTTATATCTTAATCAGTTTCTAAATTTGGTGCTTTATAAATAAATGAAAAAA
>NW_013626498.1:0-570 GCF_000695525.1 Brassica oleracea var. oleracea
GTGACGGTCTGGTCAAGCTATGGCTGTATGGCACGCTGACTCAACCCCTATTCAAATCAACGTTTCAGACTGGAGGCTTAGCCCGTGACATATGGATACGCGTCGAGAATCAGTTCAGAATTAACAAGGAGTCTCGCGTAATCCAGCTGGACCATGACCTACGTACCACAGAGATAGGCGATCGCACAGTTCAAGAATACTGTCAAACCCTCAAAGGCATCGCCGATCTCTTAGCCAACCTTGACGCACCGGTAACAGATCGCACACTTGTGATGTATCTTCTCAATGGCCTAAATGAGAAGTATGACAACATCGTCAACGTCATCAGACACAAAGACCCCTTTCCATCCTTTGACTATGCGAAGTCTATGCTGTTAAACGAGGAAACCCGACTCAAGAAAGGCAACAAAGGAACTGTTCCCGCAGACACTCCGTCCTCATCAACAGTCCTTACGGCTTCAACAGACAAACAGCAAGCTCCGCATAAGTTCAACAACGGGAACCGGCGACAAAACAGCAGAGGACGCGGACGTGGTCGTAACTACCAGCAACGATCATGGAACAACAACT
>NW_013626499.1:0-570 GCF_000695525.1 Brassica oleracea var. oleracea
TTTTTTTGGGTGAAAATCTCCTAATAATAGGAAGGGGATTTGTTATAATGGGTATATCTCTTTCTGACAATGTTTTAAAATAGGTCTCAAAATAGATTCATTCTTAAGTTTATTATCTCGTTATTATGATTTATCAAAATATTTTTTAACTTTATAATAACTATAACTTTGTATATTTTGTTTCACATATTTTTTTTGTCACGATTTGTTTCACATATTTCTTTTATAAAAAGAAAGCATAAACCCATTATGTAGCATATGATTAGCGATTTTTAAATGCATATTTTCTGTGGGAACGTTGCAAAGTTGTTTATATATTATTTATTTTGTGTATAATATATCATAGGAAATTTCAGCGATTTATCCTCGTACATATATATTTTTTGACGATAAAATATCCATTTTATTACTCAAGATTAAAGTGGTCTGGATAATTACACCGAAATAGAACAACCAACAAAACAAAGAATCCTATAAAAAGATTGAGTGGTTCTAGTTAAGTGATCTGCAGTTCCATTTTATCCCCTATGAGTATAGAATACATGAAATCTAGAAATCTTCTATTCAGTT
>NW_013626500.1:0-570 GCF_000695525.1 Brassica oleracea var. oleracea
TCCGCCGTGATTCACTCTCACATAATAAAACATGTCACCTACAAATTGACCAACACAACCGACCTTAATAACAAACGCAAAAAAAGGAAAAAAAAATCACAATGTGTCATCCTCTCTGGGGCTCTCCATACTTGAAATATTGGATACATTTGAATGGAAACAGACAACCTCACATCGAACTCGCATCTACAAAACGAACCAAAAGGTTTATTCACGGAGTGCGAGTCACCTGACTAGAATGCTATCTGACTAATTATAGATGCAACAATAACATGTCACCGATCCAACATAAATACTCATTGTGAGACATGCTATTACTATAAGTAAATAACAAAATTCATTTTCCTTATTTAAGTGAAATATAATAATTTTGTTCAAGAATATCTTTTCCCTTCTGCTGACAAAAAAAAATCCGATTAACACTAAACAAAAACAAACTTGAGAAGATAAAGCACGCTAGATTAGCCAAAGAAAATGTGATTTTCGTATTTGGTTAAAGAAATTTTTGAATAAAAACATTGTTAGAGATACACTCATAATCACGGATAGAATACATTCAGATATACCACA
>NW_013626501.1:0-570 GCF_000695525.1 Brassica oleracea var. oleracea
TTACGTTATCTTTGAGGCGGCGTATGATATTGACGCGGAGACTGTCAAAATCGCCGTCGTCCTTAAGCTTCTGTACAACTTCTTCCTTGCTTATCTTCCTCCTCGCCATCTCCTCCCCCCACTACTGTTCCTTTCTCTTTTGATTTCTGTTTTTCTTTTTGTTATTCCGTTATAATTGGTTACAATTAATTAACAAATAAATAAATAATAAGTTTTTGCCAAAAAAGAGAGTAAATAATCGTAAATATATTACTTTATTGTTCTATTAGAAAAATATTACTATACATGATTTACAAAGCTTCATCTATGATGGTTCTATTTACATTTGAACTGCCTTATGAAAATATAAATGTTACCGTTTAACTTTTATATATCATTATGATTTTTTTTATAAACGTTTTTTAACAGTATGTATAGTTGTTAGAATCATTTTTCTAGGATTTAAAACCAACTTTTCTAATAGTGTAAAAAAATTTAAAAGTTTTAACTTAAACTATTGAATTCTCACAAATATAGCCAAGTTTAGTGTGTTTGTTTATCATTAACTAGGTTGTCCTCGATCAATAAAGA
>NW_013626502.1:0-570 GCF_000695525.1 Brassica oleracea var. oleracea
TGCAGGTGGAGTACCTGGTATTGGCAAGACTCAGATTGGGATACAGCTCTCTGTGAATGTTCAGATTCCTCGCGAGTTTGGTGGTCTTGGAGGAAAAGCGATATACATCGGTATGCTTCTTTAACAGTCACTTGATTGGGCTCTTCTTTATTGTTGATGCTTTTGTGTGGTGGTACAGATACAGAAGGTAGCTTCATGGTGGAGCGTGCTCTACAGATAGCAGAAGCTTGTGTGGAGGACATGGAAGAATACACTGGATACATGCACAAACATTTTAAAGCGAGTCAAGTGCAGATGAAACCTAGAGATATCTTGGAGAACATATTCTACTTCCGTGTCTGCAGTTACACCGAGCAGATCGCATTGGTCAATCATCTCGACAAGTTCATCTCCGAAAATAAAGATGTAGGTATAATAAAACTTTTATAGCTCATACTCTAATTTTCATGATACTAACTTTTATGATTGCAGGTAAAAGTGGTAATCGTAGACAGTATCACGTTTCATTTCCGTCAGGACTTTGATGACTTAGCCCAGAGGACACGAGTGCTTAGCGAAATGGCTTTGAAG
>NW_013626503.1:0-570 GCF_000695525.1 Brassica oleracea var. oleracea
ATTTCCGAGGGTGCTTTTCCTCGGAATTTCGAAAAAATTATTTTTTTAAAAAAATTAATTTTTTAAAAAAATTAAAATTTGTGAAATTTAAATTCGAAAATATAAAATTAAAATTAAAACTGAAAACATATTAGATAATTCAAAGTTCTACAAATAAAAATAAAACATTCCGAGTTTTTGGTTAAAAAAAAAAACTACGGGTCTTGAATGTTCGGGAACACCGCGTTCGGGTACATCCTCTTCATCATCTCCTTCATCTGCTCGTTCAGCCTCTTCTGTGTCTCATAGCCCGCCTGTTGAGCTGCCATCTGGGTCTCCAACGCAGATATCCGATCATCCTTGTCCTTCAGCTGAGCCGTAAGAACTTCTGGATCAACATATGGCGGTGGTGCAGAAGAAGGAGCAGCCGACCGGGAGCGACGACCCAAACCGACCAAACGTCCCTTCTTCTTTGGAACCGACTGAAATATAAATAGCCAAATTTAAATAATATAAATTGATGATAAAATAAAAATCAAGAAAAAAATAAATTGAACTTTAAAAAAAAAGAACTTACCGATTCAACGATTT
>NW_013626504.1:0-570 GCF_000695525.1 Brassica oleracea var. oleracea
ATAAAATCATCATATCAATAACGGTAGATTTTAGCGAGAATGTGAAAATCTATAAACCAATAACATTAGATTCTAGAAATCCTGAAAATCATTAAAATCTAATTCCCACAAATACTCCTTTATTCTAAAGACTTCAGCAGTCTTCTAGTAACATTGCAAGGCAAAACTGAAAAAATATAGCAATTTACAGCAGGAGAGGGATATGAAATTTTTAAGTATGGTTGGATTAAGTTTAAATTGTTAAATATATAGTTTTATTATTAATTTATTATCATTGATTAGGAATATTTGGATTGAAGCTCAATTAATGAAAGAACTAATCCGATTTTGGATTTTCTAATGATGTCTAAGACTCTTTCATTGATATAGTAAGTTATGCGATGTTGTATAATTATCTAATACATATTTGTGCCTCATCTACAAAGTAAACTTCCATTGCTGTACTGCATACGTCTTAGCTTTGGTCCCTATACTACATTTTGAAGCAAAAGGTATCGTGTTGACACGTGAAAAATATCAATAGTTTCATTTGAGTCAACTCGTAAAACATTTAAAATTGATTTTTTTTTA
>NW_013626505.1:0-570 GCF_000695525.1 Brassica oleracea var. oleracea
AGTCTATCAGATTTTGGGTTCTGGCAACTCTTCCAGGTAATCCTCGTTGGAGTCGCTTTGTTCTTCGATGCTCAGCAGATATTCATCACCGTTTACACAGACGCATACCCCACGTGGCACTGTCTTAACCACACGATCTGCGATCATTCCACTTCCGACATCTGCCGGCTCCCAAGATCAGCCTGGGAATGGGACGGTGGCTCCAAGGACAAAACCGTCATTTCAGATTTTGGACTCGAGTGCTCGAGCTCATTACTCAGAGGTATGCCTACCTCTGCTTTCTACATCGGTGGCATTGTTGGTGGATTCGTTCTAGCTTTAATCCCAGATGATTCCTTGGGCCGCAAGAAACTAGTATTGTTCTCAACCTTTGCAATGTCAATCACTTCAATCTCTGTTATTTTCTCAACCAACGTATGGATCTACACAACGCTAAAGTTTATCATCGGGTTCTCGAGATCACAGACATGGTCATACGCGCTGGTTCTAATCAGTGAGCGAGTCTCCACCAGATGGAGACCGAGAGCTACGATGATTCCATTTACCTTTTTCGTTTTAGGGTTTATGTCA
>NW_013626506.1:0-570 GCF_000695525.1 Brassica oleracea var. oleracea
TGACTGAAGATATATCTCTCCTCCTCTGTAGCTTCGTCTTTTCTTCTAAGTCTTCTCATGTCGGAAACTCCTTAAAAAACAAAAAGCGAAGTTTCAGGAATCAAGAAAATAAAGTCTAAACAGGTTTCTTGAACTCTAAGAACCGAATCAACAATCCAAACACCTTCGTTGTCAGTGAGTACATATAACAAGGTCCAAAGGTTGAGGAGCTTTTACCTTCCTCTTGACTTTCCCTACAACCTCTTGAGGTTTAGCACCATTACCCGAATCAGCACCATCCTATACAACACAGAGAAGTAAGCTTCAATAGAGTCGTTAGTAAAACAAAGATTGCTCTGATGAGAGAAATGGAGATTATATAGAACCATAGGCCAATAAGAGTTGTCTTTAAGCCTATCGTTAGTGAACACATTGAGGTTTCTTTGGCTGCAAACCGATGATCAAACACATGCATCAGTACTACACAATCACCTATCTCAAAAGATGATGCAAACGTAGTTACCTATTTTCAGTTAGACAGTCATTTCCAGAGTTCTTATTTATTTATTTTGTTTCGCTTTTCTCAACGTT
>NW_013626507.1:0-570 GCF_000695525.1 Brassica oleracea var. oleracea
TTAAAGAACTTGGACTGAGGTAACGACCCTTAATTTCTTATGATTAAACCCCTTTATGTACTACTGAAAATCAGATACAAGTGTCTCACTTTAAGCATCTTTTCTAATTTGTTACAAAAAAGAAATGGCATCTTTTCTAATTTGTTACAAAAAAGAAATGGCACACATGCGTTTCTTCATAATGTATTAAAGGTTGATAATGGTGTCACAAGCAAATGTAACTGTTGGTTCTGTGTGTAAAATCAATGGAAAGAGTTATATAAATCATACAACTTTCAAGAAATGTTATCTGAGACCCGTCACTTTCGAAGTATAATAAATAGATAAAAGCGGAAAAATAAAAGAATAACACAACCAAAATAATAATAATATCCTCAATCATAATATAAAGTCAATACGATGGCATAAGGCTCTAAGGCTCAATAACGATAACATCCAAAATAAAAAGTTTGACATAAACCGAAAATCGGAAATACGAAATATCATAAACGATAGATAGAAGCCCAAAGACCAAAAAGCGATTAAAACGATAAAAGTGATAGAAGTCCAAAGCTCGATAGTAGTAAAAGC
>NW_013626508.1:0-570 GCF_000695525.1 Brassica oleracea var. oleracea
AATAAGTCATGTCAAAATAAGTTTATGGCCATTAAAACGGATATGAGTAAGGCGTATGATAGGATAGAGTGAAGTTTTATCGAGGCCCTCCTTAACAAAATGGGTTTCGATCCTCATTGGATCATTCTAATGGTGGAATGTATCTCCTAGGTTTAATACAAGGTCCTCCTAAATGGCCAACCGAGAGGTCTTATAATTCCCAAGCGAGGGCTACGTCAAGGGGATCCTTTGTCTCCTTATTTATTTATAATGTGTACTGAGGCTTTAATTGTGAATATTAAGAAGGCGGAGAGGGAGAAACAATTAACCGGTATGAAGGTAGCGAGAGCTTGTCCGGCAATCTCTCATTTGCTATTTGCCGACGATAGCCTTTTCTTTTGTAAGGCGAATAGATAAAAATGTCAAACTAGTCTCATGATTTTAAAAGAGTATGAGGCTGTTTCAGGGCAACAAATTAATTTTCAGAAATCCTCAATTCAATTTGGACACAAGATTGTAGAGTCCAGTCGGCAAGAGTTGACAAATATTTTGGGTATTCAGAATCTAGGAGGAATGGGATCTTATCTTGGG